>NC_045598.1:106841948-107141948 GCF_009762305.2 Zalophus californianus
TTTCCCTGATGCCAAGCGATGTTGAGCACTTTTTCATGTGTCTGTTGGCCATTTGGATGTCTTCTTTGGAAAACTGTTCATGTCTTCTGCCCATTTCTTGCTTGGATTATTTGTTCTTTGGGTGTTGAGTTTGATAAGTTCTTTATAGATATTGGATACTAGCCCTTTATCTGATATGTCATTTTCAAATATCTTCTCCCATTCTGTCGGTTGTCTTTTGGTTTTGTGGACTGTTTCTTTTGCTGTGCAAAAGCTTTTTATCTTGATGAAATCCCACGAGTTCATTTTTGCCCTTGCTTCCCTTGCCTTTGGCAATGTTTCTAGGAAGAAGTTGCTGTGGCTGAGGTCAAAGAGGTTGCTACCTGTGTTCTCCTTTAGGATTTTGATGGACTCCTGCTCACGTTTAGGTCTTTCAACCATTTGGAGTCTATTTTTGTGTGTGGTGTAAGGAAATGGTCCAGTTTCATTCTTCTGCATGTGGCTGTCCAATTTTCCCAACACCATTTGTTGAAGAGACTGTCTTTTTTCCATTGGACATTCTTTCCTGCTTTGTCAAAGATGAGTTGACCATAGAGTTGAGGGTCCATTTCTGGGCTCTCTATTCTGTTCCACTGATCTATGTGTCTGTTTTTGTGCCAGTACCATACTGTCTTGATGATGACAGCTTTCTAATATAGCTGGAAGTCTGGAATTGTGATGCCACCAGCTTTGCTTTTCTTTTTCAATATTCCTCTGGCTATTCGGGGTCTCTTCTGGTTCCATATAAATTTTAGGATTATTTGTTCCATTTCTTTGAAAAAAGTGGATGGTATTTTGATGGGAATTGCATTGAATGTGTAGATTGCTCTAGGTAGCATTGACATCTTCACAATGTTTGTTCTTCCAATCCATGAGCACGGAACGTTTTTCCATTTCTTTGTGTCTTCTTTAATTTCTTTCATGAGTATTTTATAGTTTTCTGAGTACAGATCCTTTGCCTCTTTGGTTAAATTTATTCCTAGGTATCTTATGGTTTTGGGTGCAATTGTAAGTGGGATCGACTCCTTGATTTGTCTCTCTTCTGTCTTGTTGTTGGTGTATAGGAATGCCACTGATTTCTGTGCATTGATTTTATAGCCTGCTACTTGACTGAATTCCTGTATGAGTTCTAGCAGTTTTGGGGTGGAGTCTTTTGGGTTTCCACATACAGTATCATATCATCTGCAAAGAGTGAGAGTTTGACTTCCTCTTTGCCGATTTGGATGCCTTTGATTTCTGTTTGTTGTCTGATTGCTGTGGCTAGGACTTCTAATACTATGTTGAATAGCAGTGGTGAGAGTGGACATCCCTGCCGCGTTCCTGACCTTAGGGGAAAAGCTCTCAGCTTTTCCCCATTGAGAATGATATTCGCTGTAGGTTTTTCATAGATGGCTTTTATGATGTTGAGGTATGTACCTTCTATCCCTATATTCTGAAGAGTTTTGATCAAGAAAGGATGCCGTACTTTGTCAAATGCTTTTTCTGCATCTATTGACAGGATCATATGACTCTTGTTCTTTCTTTTGTTAATGTACTGTATCACGTTGATTGATTTGTGGATGTTGAACCAGCCTTGCAGCCCAGGGATAAATCCCACTTCATCATGGTGAATAATCCTTTTAATGTACTGTTGGATCCTATTGGCTAGTATTTTGGTGAGAATTTTTGCATCCATGTTCATTAAGGATATTGGTCTGTAATTCTCCTTTTTGATGGGGTTTTTGTCTGGTTTTGGGATCAAGGTAATGCTGGCCTCATAATATGAGTTTGGAAGTTTTCCTTCCATTTCTATTTTTTGGAACAGTTTCAGGAGAATAGGTATTAATTCTTCTTTAAATGTCTGATAGAATTCCCCTGGGAAGCCATCTGGCCCTGGGCTTTTGTTTCTTGGGAGATTTTTGATGACTGCTTCAATTTCCTTAGTGGTTATAGGTCTGTTCAGGTTTTCTATTTCTTCCTGGTTCAATTTTGGTAGTTGATACATCTCTAGGAATGCACCCATTTCTTCCAGGTTATCTAATTTGCTGGCATAGAGTTGCTCATAATATGTTCTTATAATTGTTTGTATTTCTTTGGTGTTGGTTGTGATCCCTCCTCTTTCATTCATGATTTTGTTGATTTGGGTCATTTCTCTTTTCTTTTTGATCAGTCTGGCCAGGGGTTTATCAATCTTGTTAATTCTTTCAAAGAACCAGCTCCTAGTTTCGTTGATCTGTTCTACTGTTCTTTTGGTTTCTAGTTCATTGATTTCTGCTCTCATCTTTATTATTTCTCTTCTCCTGCTGGGTTTAGGCTTTATTTGCTGTTCTTTCTCCAGCTCCTTTAGGTGTAAGGTTAGGTTGTGTATTTGAGACCTTTCTTGTTTCTTGAGAAAGGCTTGTATTGCTATATACTTTCCTCTCAGGACTGCCTTTGCTGTATCCCAAAGATTTGGAACAGTTGTGTTTTCATTTTCATTGGTTTCCATGAATTTTTTTAATTCTTCTTTAATTTCCTGGTTGACCCATTCATTCTTCAGTAGGATGCTCTTTAGCCTCCATGTATTTGAGTTCTTTCTGACTTTCCTCTTGTGATTGAGTTCTAGTTTCAAAGCACTGTGGTCTGAAAATATGCAAGGAAGGATCCCAATCTTTTGGTACTGTTTGAGACCTGATTTGTGACCTAGGATGTGATCAATTCTGGAGAATGTTCCATGGGCACTAGAGAAGAATGTATATTCCATTGCTTTGGGTTGGAAGGTTCTGAATATGTCTGTGAAGTCTATTTGGTCCAGTGTGTCATTTAAAGTCTTAATTTCCTTGTTGATCTTTTGCTTAGATGATCTGTCTATTTCAGTGAGGGGGTGTTAAAGTGCCCCACTATTATTGTATTTTTGTGAATGTGTTTCTTTGCTTTTGTTATAATTGCATCATAAAAGTGGCTGCTCCCATGTTCGGGGCATAGATATTTACAATTGTTAGATCTCCTTGTTAAATAGACCCTTTAAGTAAGATATAGTGTCCTTCTTCATCTCTTATTACAGTCTTTTTTTAAAATCTAATTTGTCTGATATAAGAATTGCCACCCCGGCTTTCTCTTGGTGTCCATTAGCATGGTAAATGGTTTTCCACCCCCTCACTTTCAATCTGGGGGTGTCTTTGGGTCTAAAATGAGTCTCTTGCAGACAGCATATTGATGGGTCTTGTTTTTTAATCCAATCTGATAGCCTGTGTCTTTTGATTGGGGCATTTAGCCCATTTACATTCAGGGTAACTATTGAAAGGTATGAATTTAGTGCCATTGTATTGCCTGTAAGGTGACTGTGACTGTATATTGTCTGTGTTCCTTTCTGATCTATGCTGCTTTTAGGCTCTCTCTTTGCTTAGAGGACCCCTTTCAATATATCTTTTAGGGCTGGTTGTGTGTTTGCAAATTCCTTTAGTTTTTGTTTGTCCTGGAAGCTTTTTACCTCTCCTTCTATTTTCAATGACAGCCTTGCTGGATATAGTATTCTTGGCTGCATATTTTTCTCGTTTAGTGCTCTAAGGATATCATGCCAGTCCTTTCTGGCCTGCCAGGTCTCTGTGGATAGGTATGTTGCCAATCTAATGTTTCTACCCTTGTAGGTTACAGATCTCTTCTCCCGAGCTGCTTTCAGGATTTTCTCTTTGTCTCTGAGACTTCTAAGTTTTACTATTAGATGTCGGGGTGTTGACCTATTTTTATTGATTTTGAGAGGGGTTCTCTGTGCCTCCTGGATTTTGATGCCTGTTTCCTTCCCCACATTAGAGAAGTTCTCTGCTATAATTTGCTCCAATATTCCTTCTGCCCCCCTCTCTCTTTCTTCTTCTTCTGGGATCCCAATTATTCTAATGTTGTTTCATCTTATGGTATCGCTTATCTCTTGAATTCTGCCCTCGTGATCCTGTAGTTGTTTATCTCTCTTTTTTTCAGCCTCTTTATTTTCCATCATTTGGTCTTCTATATCGCTGATTCTCTCTTTTGCCTCATTTATCCTAGCAGTTAGTGCCCCCATTTTTTATTGCACCTCATTAATAGCCTTCTTGATTTCGACTTGGTTAGATTTTAGTTCTTTTATTTCTCCAGAAAGGGTTTCTCTAATAACTTCCACGCTTTTTTCAAGCCCAGCTAGTAGCTTTAAAGTCATGATTCTGAACTCTAGGTCCAACATTGTACTAATGTCAGTATTGAGTAGGTCCCTGGCAGACGGTACTACCTCTTGTTCTTTTTGCTGAGGTGATTTTTTTCGTCTTGTCATTTTGTCCAGAGGAGAACAGATAAATGGGAGAACAAAATGCTAACAGGTTAACAACGTCCCCAGCAAATATACTGTTTACAAATCAGAAAAGACCTGTAACCAGGGGAAAAGAAAGGGAAAGAAAAAAAAAGAAAGAGAAAAAAAAGAAAAAGAAAAAGATAAAAACAAACAAAAACAGAAAAAAACAAAAAAAGAACAGAATATGATCAAATATGATCAGGCTAGTGCATTGATCCGTGCCACACACTAGAGTTTGGGTGTATTTTGGTCTGTTAGAAGAAAGTGCCTCCTAAAATTTTAAAGGAAGAAAGACTTATATATGTACAAAATAAGGGTTGATACAATGAAGGGATGGAAGATGACTGTAAAGATGAAACGTATAAAATGTTTTATAAACAGAATTGATAAGAAGTTGTTTGAAAGAAGAAAGAAGATTTTAAAAAAAGAAAAAAGAAAAGAAAAAAAACGGGAGAGACTGTGATCAGGCAGGAGACTAGAACAAAGCCATACACTAGTGATTTAGGGTATATTTTGATCTGTTAGAAGAAACTGTATCTCAAAATTTTAAAGAGAGAAGAACTTATATATATATATATATGCCAAAAATAAGAGTAACTACTATGAAGGGATAAAATATGACTCTAAAAATGAAAAATAAAAAAATGTTTTTTTAAAAAAGGGATTGATAAGATGTTGGTTGAAAAAGGGAAAAAGAAAAATTAAAAAAAACCCCAAAAAACAGTTAAAAAATTAACTTTGAAAAACTAATGAATCATGGTAAAAAAGCCATGAATTCTATGTGCAGTATTCTCCTAGTGCTGGAGTTCTCCCGTTCTCCTTGATCGGTAAACTTGGTCTTGGCTTCCTGGCTATTCCTGCTGATCTTCTGGGGGAGGGGCCTCTTGCCGTGGTTCCCAAATGTCTTTGCTGGAGGCAGAATTGCCCTGCCCTTGTCCGTCTGGGCTAAGCAAGCTGCTTGGGTTTGCTCTCAGGAGCTTTTGTTCCCTGCAAGCTCTCTGCACAGTTTTGGAGGACCAGGGTGAAAATGGTGGCCTCCCACTCTCTGCCCAGAGGAGCTGAGAACTCAGGACCCCGCTCCTCAGTGCGGCCCCAGAGAAAAGCAGTCAATCGCTCCCGTCTCCCCGGTCTCCGGCCGCACTCCGCGGTCACCCGGCCTGTGACTGAGCGTTTCTATCTCTGGCACCCGACCCCGTGTGGAGTCTCTAAACCCAGCAGATCCCTGCGGTGCGCTCCTGTGCCGCTCCTCCTGGGGGAGGGAGGGGAGTCTCCCTGGCTCTGCTGCTTGTTGGGTCCCTCCTGGAGGCACAGTGGCCCAAGTCAGCCGGGGATCACAGTTTATGGCCACCCCGAGCTGCAAGCCCGCCCCTCGGCTCCGTCTCTGCAGTGGGCTTCCCCACTCCAATACCTGGGGGCTCTGCTGCACTCAGGCATCCCCCGGTCTTTCTGTGACCCCGAGGGTCCTGAGTCCACACTGTCCCGCGAGGTTTCCACCTCCCACTTAGCCACTGGAGTGATGTCCCTCAGCGGAGCCGACTTCTAAAAGTTCCGATTTTGTGCTCTGTGGCTCTATCACTTGCCAGTAGTGTCTGACAGAGGCCCCCTCCCCCGCCGTCTCTCCTCCCAAATATCGCCTCGGATTCACTTCTCCGCACATCCTACCTTCCAGTAAGTGGTCGCCACTCTGTTCAGAGAGTTGTTGCTACTCTCTTCTTCGATCTCCTGTTGAGTTCGTAGGTGTTCAGAATGTTTTGATCCCTATTAAGCTGAATTCCTGAGACCAGACGAAATCCAGGTCTCCTACTCCTCTGCCATCTTCCTCCGCCCCTCATATGTGGAATTTAAGAAACAAATGAGCAAAGGGAAAAAAAATAAAAGAAAGAGAGAGGCAAATCAAGAAATAGACTCTTAGTTATAGAAAACAAACTGATGGCTACCAGAGGTTAGGTGGGTGGGAGGATGGGTAAAATAGGTGATGGGGATTAAGGAGCTCACTTGTGATGAGCACCAGATGATGTATGGAAGTGTTGAATCACTATATTGTACACCTGAAACTAATATTACACTGTATGTTAACTGGAATTTAAATAAAAATTTTAAAAATACATGTATGTAAACTTCCATGTTGAAGCATATGGTAATAGCCCCATTGTTAGCTCATTGAAACTACACTGGGTATAATGTGTCATTCCAGTAACATTTTCATTCATTAAGATATGTTTATAAACTTATGTGTAAAAGCATGTGGGAACAGACTTATGCTAAACTTATTAAAACTGCATTGTGTACAAAATAAAATAAAATACATGCACAGACAGAAACCTATGTGAGACAGTGAATGTGTCTTATTTACTTTCATAGCTGTAGAGTGGTCCAGAGTTCTTCATTCTTAAGTGGGTTATAACTAATACATCAAGAAATGCCAAAAATGCTAGAGTGAAATACTAGACTGGATATTTCATGTTCTTTCAAAGCCATGTTGAGTCCATTGCAATTCTACAACTTGAATCTATCTAGAAATGTTTTCCAGAAATTGTTAGAAGAGGTGTTATCTTCATATATACATATACATATATATATGTACATATTTGGAATCTGCACAGTAAGGGAAAAGCTTCCTTCAGAGAAATGGGCTCAAGTTTAGCAGACCAGCCATTATAAGACTGTAACAGTTCTATATACCAGTCATATACTACCTCCCTGTCTGACTACAGGGAGAACCCTTTCCAGGTGGTTGTTTGTTGGCCCAGAGCAAACTTCAGTCCTGACTTTCTGTCCTTGCCCATCACTTTGTCCTTCTCCTTCATGCTCACCTCTGCTCCTCTCCCAGAGTGATGTTCCAGTTCCATCTCCATCCTGCTCAGTGTCCCCTCTGGGTCCCATAGAAATACTCACTCTGGTCCCAGACAGCCACAGACACATCCCTGAGGAGCCCTGAGCTGATAAAGTGCCAGCAGCAGGGATCCCTTTTATGTGGGCTCCAGGGCTGGGTTTCAGGTGAGCCATACTTCTGGAAGGAGCAGGACATGGCTCTTGCACAAGCAAAGCATATGCAGGTTCTCCCTGACATTCCCCTGCCCCTTGGTTCTCTCCACACTGAGCTGGGAAAGGGAACTCCCAGCCTGCCCACTTGGGAGTCAGGGCAGTTGTGTATGTAATATCCTAGAAATCATACTCTTTCCCTTGGCTATAGCCCAGGTTTGGGGAGACCAAGTTGCCTCTAGATAGAGGGATTCTAACACTGTGGTCTCTGAAATTTCTTTTTTTAAGGAAGTTAACCAATGCCTATCTTTCCAACTTTTCTGTCTTAAAGTCACTCTCGTCTATCTTTGAGAAGCAGCCCTTTGATCACGTGGGTCTAGACCTACCTCTACTTTGGGCTCCAGCAGCCATTATGCAAGTTTTACTAGGTGCCATGAGGATCTTCTTCCCAACAAGTCCAGTCTGGTCTGGTGTCCCAGTCCAGTGGTGGGCTGGACAGCCAATGTGTGCCTCTCTTCCCAACTCTGCATTCAATGCCATCAGTTTGGTAGCTTGAAATCTGCCAGGGTGGGAATATTTACAACATTGAAATGGGCACCAATTCATGTTGCCTTTTCCCCCAGAAATCCCAGTGTAAACATTTACCAACACACCACTTCCCAGGGCTAAGTCGCACTTCCCTGGAGTAAACATTGCCCTTTCCACTGGGTCAAGTCCATGTACCTGTGTGTGGGAATAAATTCCTTCGATCAGTGCGCCAAAAATCTTTTAAAGAGCTGCTATTCTAAGAGTCCCTCAGATTGGATCCTGAAGGCTAGCATATTTGTACTTGTACTTGGGTCAGCCTAGGGAGGTGGGGATATAAAATGGGCTTATGTATGGGCATGTCTTGATTATTGCTGGGAGTTAACCAACAATGGGTTGGCTGCCCTGTCCCATGGAATTCCTCCATGGAGACTACAATGAGAGGCCTGGTAACCCTGTCTATGTTTCTACTAACTTGTAACCCTTCTCAGAAAGTCTCCCTTCCTCCCCTTCTTTCCTACTATACCATCTCTCTCTCTCCCCCCCCCCTTTCTTTCTCCTTCACTATGTCTCATTCTTTCTCTTGTGTACATGCATGCACACAAACACACACACACAGAAACACAGGCATACATGCACTTTGGTAACTATTAAGAAAACAAAGTGAGTTTTCTTAACATACAAGAAAATGAGTATACAGAAGGAATTCTTCCCATAATTAAAAACCAAAACCAAAAGGCAACACAAAAACATAATGTTTTCTTCTACTTCAGATCACAGATACCTAGAATGAGAAAATTTAGTGTTGAATGTTCCCACTATGGAAAGTTCCCCTTGGTAGCCAACTCTTTTCATACATTTTCATAAGATACATTTATTTATTTACCTTCTCACAAGGCACTTCTAGAAACATCCACCATGAAAAATAGATGTCTAATGATGACAAAATTGATGTTGGTGTTGATGATGAATTTGATAACAAAGACAAGGAAGATTACTCAGTTCCAAGCTTGCATTCCCCTACTGCAGATTACCAGGAACTAACTGCCTTTGTGTAACTTCAGCAACCAACTCAGAATGAATGTGCTGGGTAGGGAGGGAAACAGTTTCCTGGCAAGTATCGATCTAGGAATGGCCTCCTGTCACACAATGTTACATTACTTTCTGGTTTACAATATAGTGATTTAACATCTCTATACATTATGCTATGCTAATCCCAAGTGTAGTCACTGTCTGTCACTATACAACATTATTACAATATTATTGACTATATTCCCTATGCTGTAGTTTTCATCCCCATGACTTATTTATTTCATAACTGGAAGTTTGTACCTTTAACCCTTGTCTGCACAAGTAAGTATCAGAAACGAAATAACTAAAAAAAGGAAAAAAATAATAGGAAAACTCAAGAGTGTGACCATTTGCAGACATGATTGCTCTAGATGTTAGAGACCCCTGGGAAAGATGCAGAATCAAGAGGCATAGTCTCCTAACAGGACAGACTCAGGGGCTACAATGAGATCTCTGATAAGACTTCTGTTGATGTTTTTGATGGGCCAGATGAGGAAGATAAGATTGAGAAGGTAAAATGTGGGCACAAACACTAACTAACTCGTAACTCAACAATTTTTAAGTAATTCTGCTCCCTTCTTTCTGGAGCAGGGAGCTGTAGTTCCAAGTGTGGGAACAGAGTCCTGTTTCCAGCTTCACCACCACCTCCATTCATGACTTTGCAACAGTGATGCCACCTCTCTGCACCTCAGTTTCTTCTGTTATCCTCCTTCCAAACTCAAAGAATCTGTCTTCTAAAGACCTCAAATGTCAGAAAAATATATATATAACTGTCCCAACAAATTCTGAAAAAATAGATTAATAAAATTCAATATTAGACCTCAGTAAAAAGATCTTAGAAAATTCAGAGGAAAAAGATTATCTGTGAGATGATAAACACAATTTGTTGCAAGTGAAAAAATCATAATGTGCCAATTACTATTATAAATTAGCTTTGTGCTGAAATTCTAACAAACTAAAAAGTAAAGAAACATGTACATGTTATGTATATATATGTAAAGAAAGGGGAACCTGGTTGGCTCAGCCTTTAAGTGCCTGCCTTCAGCTCAGGTCCTGATCCCAGGGTCCTGGGATGGAGCCCCACATCTGGCTCCCTGCTTGGCAGGAAGCCTGCTTCTCCCTCTCACATTCCCCTTGCTTGTGTTCCCTCTCTCACCGTCTCTCTCTCTGTCAAATAAATAAATAAAATCTTTAAAAAAAAGACACAAAACTATCATCATTTGCAAATAATATGATTACAGACTTAGAAAGTAAAATAAAATAATTGATCTGAAAATGGTTAGAATTAGTAAGAAAATTCTCTGAATTGGCCACATGCTATAAATAAGCACACTGGGTTAAATTTATGAGCTCAATGGCCCTTTACATAAAAGCCACTAATCATGAAACATTTAAATCACCTGAATAAAAATATCTGGGACTCATATGAATGAAACTACAAAATCACCAATAGAAGAGTTGAATCATCAAGAATCATGCCATTCCCTTCTAAGGGAAGAGCAACTTATATAATTAATAAGATACCAACCAAATTTGTAGCACTTGTTGGAGACATAAATGACTAAATTATGTGACTTAATGACTTTCAAAATCGTATGTGAGCAATAAGAAAATATAAGAGCTTAGAGATTGGGGCACCTGGGTAGCTCAGTTGGTTAAGTGACCAACTCTTGATCTCACTCGGGTTATGGTCTCTGGGTTGTGAGATAGAGCCCCACATCAGGCTCATATGCTGGGTGTGGAGCCTGCTTAAGATTCTCTCTCTCCCTTTGCCCCTCCCCCCACCTCTAAAAAAATAAGAACTTAGAGATAAATGGGAAATATTTAAAAATTCACAAAATAGAGAATTGAAAAAAACAATAAATATTTGGGAAAAATGTTCACTCTCCCAAAGAAATACAAATGAAAACAATAAAATATAATTTGAACCCATTGTTATTTGAAAGAGATACTCTAATTCTGAGGTAGAGGCATTAAAACCACCCTCTTACATAGTTCTGGTGCAAGAGCTTTATAATCAATTCTAAATCGGGACATTGACATAATATTCTAAAATTCAAACAGAACTTCAGAATTTTAAGATGTTAATTTTTGTGTTATTTACAATCATAAACATACAAACTCTAGAACAAGGGTAGAATAATAAAGTGTTAATTAAATAATAAGTGGTCATGACATAGGAAGTAATTTCTCAGAGACTTGTGGGGATTCCATTATGCCACTGCATTTCTGGGTCTACCCACCCATGGTCTGTACCCCTGCCCTGACAGATGCATCTGTACTTTTGCTGCCATCATCTGAAGTAGCCCTGACTTGAAGATGGAATGGATCTTGCATTTGCTTCACACTACAATGGAAGAGCTCCACTGAATTAAAGATCTCATTGTAACAGTTTCCAAGGATTCTAGCTCTGAGAAGGAGTTTCAGTAAAATAGAACAAAATACAACTTTGATCACACAATCTGAGTTTTATTGTTGAATAGGGTTAAAAGATCAAGAGCAAATCTGGTTCCATACTAACTTTTGGGAATTATAAATCCACTGAGAATATCAGCTAGAAAACCTCCTTAGTCTACATAAAGTATGATGAACCCAGGAGGTAGAGAGAGCAAAAGGTCAGAGAAGAGAAAAAAGCATTTAGCGGGGAAAAGCCCGGGAACATCTGGCTCTTCCTTCTTTGCTTTTCCATGGTCCTCAGGGCCCTGGTCAGCAGCAGCCTCCAGAGCCGTGGCAGCAACTGGAGCCCCCAAGGACTTGCTCATAGTCATCACGGCTTTGGTGCTGGCTCTGATGGAAGAGATGGGGCCTGCGGTGACCCCAGGCAGCAGCTGCCACCCCCAGAGATAAAGTCACAGCAGGAAGAGACTGGAGGGGGACATGAGACTGGGCACTGGGGTGGGGGACACTTTGGAGGGAGTTTGCACTGCTGCTGGTTCTGCTGGCAGGACATCAATAGAGCAGAAGTTCAATGCAGCTGAGAGAGAACACAAAATATTTTCATGTGCATTAAGATTCATGTAATGTTACTTCCAGTCCAATTTTATATCTTTCAAAAGCAATTTCAATAAGCTTTATGTTGATTCATGTACTAAAAAAGCTATTTCATTCTACTTGCCAGATGAATTCTGTGTCTGCAGGGAATTCAAAAGTGGGAGTGGTGCCAGTCTTTCCAGACTTGCATGGGGACCTGGTACCCAGGTGGAACAAGGCAGTCTTCTGAGTCAGGCCTTTGGGAACCCAGATCCAGGGCAGAGTTGACATAGACTCAAGTATAGCTCCATCCAGTAAGAGTGCCAGTTTCAGATGAGGTTAGTGACAAATGTCATCTAGAAATATCGCACTTCTACATTCCTATGTCAGAAAGCTAATTTTATTTCAGATATAAATAAAACCATTTTACATGTTGCTTCACATATCACCTTCTCATGGTTGCCTGATCATTCCACTCATTCCTCCTCTGAAAATTCACCAGCTGTATCTCTACCCCTGCCCAGAGCCTACCCTGGGTTTCCAAAAACATTTACCCTGATTATAGACCTGAACACAGACAAGTGAGCAGGTTTCAGGACAGTTGGAGGGAGTGAGGAGCCAGTTCCAGGGACATCTGTTATAGGAGAGGCAGGCCTGGGCTTTAAGGTGAGCTGTGACCCTGGGTGAGGCAGGTGGCAGCACCGCACAACTGAGTGTGTGCTGGGTCATCCCTGACATTCCCCTGTTCCTCTAAAGTCCCTCACCCACCTGCCCTGAGGCCATGGGGTCTTCAGCTGCCCAATGCTGGGGTCAGGGTTCCTGACTGGGCACTCCTCATGATAGAATCCCAGTGTCTGAGCTCTGGGACTAGGATCTGTTTGCTCAGGTCACCATAATCCTTTGTCTAGTATTACATAGCATGGCATGTGACTAGCAGCTTTGATCTGGGTCATCTGAAAACATAAACCAGATGTATAGCTGTGCAGCGACAAAGTAATATATAATAAGAACACAGAGTCATGTCTCTGAGCAGATTATTTTAAATTAAGACTCAAAACTATCATAAGATAATTGACAATAATGTATATGTATTGACAAAACAATAAAACTCAGTTAGTGAGTCGAGGGGTTCCCAACTATGAAAATATAGTAGATGTTCCCAGAAAAAAACAAGAAAAGGCTGAAGTCAGTTAAATTTAGACCCTGTAGACTTTTAGGGTGGACACTGAAGGTTTATCTCCACCTAAGCTTCTGTCTTTCCTCCCCCTCTGCTCATCCTTTTCTGCCTGATTCTATGAATGGTGCTTCCTTTCCTCTGAGGGGTGGATCAGGACCTCCCTCCTGCATCAGTGGCCAGTTCAGGGTGGAGAGGAGAGGGAACAGTAACCCTGAGCTCTGCACTCCCACTGTTTTCCCTTATTGATAAAGCCAGGTCAGGGTGGCTGCCTCCCGGGAGCCCCTCAGTATGCCCAAATGCCACAGAGAGTCAGCCTTTTAGTTTTGTTTTCTGGGAACCCCACTCTGGGTGCCTCGCCCACCCTTCTCCTCTGATTTGCCTCGGAGCACTTGGCCTTTGCTATTGTTAGAGCCCAAGGCAGTGGCATAGTGGGTATAAATGTATGAATTTTTATGTTGAAAGGCACTCTTGTGACTCTTCCAAGTATACTGGAGCACAGCTGGTGAGGTTGTTGTTCTGCTTCCAGATACCCTGGGATCCAACGACCTTTTCTAGAAGACCATACTCCAGAAGAGGGGAAAAAAATGGCAGATAAAAATGGTTAGATGCCCAGACCTTGGAACAAGACTGCTTGGGTTGGATTCCCTACCATGCAACAGCTGTGTGACCTTGAGCTAGTTACTTAACTTCTCTGTTCCTCAGTTTCTGCCTTGCTTTTCTTTGCATGACAGCTATTCATTTTTGTTGATTTCATAACCTGCTATTTTGCTAACTCTTTTTATTGTTTGGCAGCAGTGCCATTAACTTTTTAGGGTTTTCCAGGTATATTATTTCATTAGCAAATAAAGTTAATCTTACCTCTTTCTTTCAAATTCTTATGCCTCTAATTATTTTCTCTTGTCTAATTTCATTGGTTAATATCTTAAATACAATGTTGAAAGGCATTGGAGACAGTGAGCATATTTTTTTCTAAATCTAATGGAAAAGCCTCTAGATTTCTTCCCATTTTATTCTGGATCTTGGCCTGAGTTGTATGTATTTAAGGTACGATTTTTTTTTTTTTAACTTACACGTAAAAGGTGTAGAGGCTGCTTTTAGGCAAATAGGCTTGAGCGATGGAATGTAGAAAGGACCCACAGAGAACCACCCCTGGCTGAATACTGACAGGCCCATCAGGTGACCCATCTCAAAATATCCATAGGCCCTCACTGAGCAATGGGCTACTTACAACCAGGCACAGTTACCAAAAAAGGTAAGATTCCATAGGTTGCCATGCCTCCTCACCTTCCCCCTTTAAAAACAGACCCACCCACTGCCTCCCTGCGGAGAGTCTCTCCTCTGCTGTCCTGCCCACCGCTGCCTTTCGGGGGATTCAATAAACTTCTATCTTCTCTGTTCTGCCTCCGGTGAATGCTTTCTCCGTCAGTGCCACCGGCTTCCACCCAGTCATTGCCCCACATTTGGGGGCCCTCGAGAGACACCACATTTAGATAACACAAAAGGGTCTTTCAGTTTTCTTATTTTATAAATATTTTCTGATTTATTTCATTGTCATCAGAGAATGTTTTCTGTATTCTTTGTACTATGAGATTTTCTAAAGTTTATCTTTTTACACTTATAATGGTCTTTTATTGTGAAAGTTTCCTGGACGTTTGAAGATTAGCTGTATTCTCAATTGTCAGGTTAAGTGTTTGGTTTGTGTATCAGATCTACCTTACTAAGTATTGATTCTCTATATCCTTTAGTGGCTGCTCTTTCTTTCTCCTCAGGTATCCTGTAATTTCTGTTCTATACAAGTTTCTGTATACTAAGTGGCACATATAACATTTTTCAGTGTTAATTATTTCTCTTAGCAAAATAAAGTCTTTGTCTTTAAAACACTTTAAAACTTGAATTATGCCTTGTCAAATAGATGACAACCCTTACTTTCTTATTGTTTACATTTACCTGGTGTACATTTATCTAGCCCTTTATTTTCCACTTTCTGAATTACTTAGTTTTAGATGCATTTCCTGAATACGGCATAGAGCTGAATTTTTCTTTTTGAGCCAATCTAAATTGTTAAACTATTTTCCAGGTGAATTTGCTTGCATTTATTCTTATGACATGGTGACATACCGTTCCTAGGTCAGGCACATTATTTTATGGAAATCCTTATTTTTTTTATCCCTATTACCCTCACTCTTGATTATGTCTTTGATCTGACAGCTTACCCCTAGTCCATTTGCTGGAGCTTTCTCTGACATGATTCAACAGGCCAGAGGTCATCTGGTTACTTCCTCAGGAAGAGTTCATCAAGCCAAAATCACTGTAGTCTTGCAAGTTTAACACTGTTTATTGCTTTTGTAGTTGAAGAACAGATGGACTGAACCCAAATTCCTTGGTTCACACTTTGTCCCTATCTTGTAGGTAGAATGGAATACCATTGCCTTCTGGCATTGGAAATTGCGGTGGAGAAGCCATGGGAATGACCAGAATTCCTTGAACGAGCATTGTATGTTGAGCTTTAGAAAGTCACCCTGTTTCCTCAGGTCAGAGTCCCACAGAGCCCTCAGGAGATTCCTGGATCCTGGAATCATGAGTGTTTTGCTCAAGTTACTTTTATGCTAAAAAATCAGAGGTGTCCTAGCCCCTTATCTTGCTCCTGGGGGAAATGTCTCCACCCAGGGGATAGTTCAGTGTCTGCTCTGGGCCCCATAGCTTCTAGGCTGTTCTACCTCTCACCTCCTCCCTGTCCCCACTCTGCTTGCTCCGCTTGGCCCTTCTCCTTGGCGTTATAACTCTACTTCCTTCTTCTGCAGTCCTTGAGGGCTGCCAGAGACATGGGTCCTGTGCCTGCTAGCCAGGACAGTGGAGGAAGAGGGAGGAGTAAACAGTGATGCTGAGCACTCCATGTTCACAGTTTGCCTCCTCCCTACATCAGACTCTTGGTTGATGTTGATAATATAGAGGTTCTAAAATTAAGGAAGAAGGGAGAATGAATACAACTAAATAGTTGGGGACAACTAAATAGTTTTGATTACAGTATGACCTTCTAGGAAAGAATGGTGGGACCACTGGACATCTAGAAACAGTGTTCTGGATGTGCTGCCTTGTATCTGACAGATCACACCTGTGACCTTCATCACAAAAAGTGAGGAAACTCATACCTATGATGACACCTCCCTGGATTCAGACATTAGGAGATGCCAGTGTCCTGGGGTGAGGGTAAAAAAGTCAATTTAGCAATCACCTTAGGAGTTTCCAAGGGCGTGGCTCTGAAAGGGGTATGCACTGCATTTTGGGGGTGGAGTGGGACACTTTCGAGGAGACAAACCACTCAACTTGGCCACATCTATATTTGACGAAAACTATGAAAATGTCCAAAGGTAGAGCTTTAAGAAAATTCAAAGGGCTCACTGAGCTGGTAGACACCCTTTGCCATGCCTCTTTTCTTCTTTCTGCCTGAGTCCCAGCCCAGACATCACAGGTGGAGCCCCAGCATGACAGTGATGTTGATGATGTTTGGTGCTCTAGCAGGTTTACAGAGAGAAACTGGAACTAAGAATGGGGGAGGAGAAAAGGAAAAGAAGCCCAGATCTTTGATGATATCATGGAGCTATCAAATAGCTCTTGACTATATCCCTCCAGATGTTCAGCATGTGAGATAAAATTAATCCTCTAGTTTATAAAAGCACTGCTATTTCAGGTTTCTTTTACTAGAAGCCAAACTAAATTTCTAACACAGACACATATGCAGACATAAAAACAGGATATGCTACAAATGCAGACATACCAGAGCTTATACTATACATATGTGAAAGAGGCAGATAAATAAAGGAGTTTCTCAACAAAAAAGCATCTCAAGAAGACCTAAGTCACATTGGGGGGAAAAGGCAGGCTGCTCTCTCTTAAGAGAGAAGTCGCTGTAAGTGGACTTGGGTTTCCAGCTCCTTTTAGACCTTCTCTGACCTCAGACCACCTTGGACTTTTCATAAAGTGCTCGAGTACACAATCTGTATTGGAACTGTTGAACGTGCTGTCTTCCTCATTGGTCTAAAAGCTTCATATTCAATGCACAATGCCTGTTTCATATGAGGTGCCCAGTGCATATTTGGTTAACAGACGGATAATAAAGGAATGAAAGAATTTTATAGTGATTACAGGAAAGCAAGTTATACAAATTAGATATTAGCTTACACGTTTGTCGATGCTGCAGCTACGGATGATGATGGTGACAGTGATGTTTGTGGCAGCAGTGGCCAAAATCTTTTTGCCAAGCCTACTCTTACTCCCACAGGTGTTGCTGTCACCTGGTGGTGGTGAAGGGCATGTTCACTGAAGGTCATAACTTTTCAATGATACCGGGTCTTTCTTCTGCCCTCTCCTCAGATTCCTTGACTAAGATGTCAGTGTTTGTGTATCTCTTCTCTTAATGCTGGACATTTAGTCTGTTTCTGATTTTTCCTTAACTATAAAATCCTGCTGTGGACCTGATTCCATGAGTGTCCTTGTGGGCATACACAAGTGTTTGACTAGTTAAGAAACCAAAATTTAAAATTATTGACATAGAGAGTAGGTCATTTTTTTGTTGGAATAGTTATGAAAAATTTATCTGTGACAGTCCCACTAATTAAGTGGGACTCCCACCATGTCTGTACAGATAGCTCTTTCCCAAACTTGGTTAGTATTTCATATCATAAAACCATAGTTTCTAATATTTGCCAAATTGAAGGGCAAAAATTATATCAATCTATTTATTTAACTTGTAGTTCTCCTAATGCCTAAGAGGTTTGGCATGTCATTTACACATATTTGCTACATGATTTTCTTCTTTTGTAAAAGTCTTGCCCATACATACACTTGTCCTGTTTTATTAGGATAATTTTTATCTTAATGAGTTATTTCTATATTTTGAATTTATTTCCTTGATTACAGTGTGTCATAGAAATATTTTCTCTTAAATCATTGCTTATGTTTCAACCTTTTAAAATATAGCATTGGCAGCAAAGAAAAATTTTGAATGTAGTCAAATTTATTAGCCTTTTGCTTTATAGTGTTTTCTTTTGTATCTTGTTTTTAATAGCCCACATTACTCCAAGGTTAAAAGATATTCTTCTGTGTTTTATTCCATGAACTTTTAGAGTTCTTATTTTTCATTTAGGTGTTTAAGGTATCTAGAATTTCTTTTTGTGACTATTAAGGGCTTCTATTTTCAAATTCCAACTTTGTCATATACTAACTTCCCATATATTCATGGGTTTGCTCCCATCCTGTATTTTATTTTACTGATGCATCAGTCTGATATTTGTTTTTATGGCACTATGAAACAGTTCTAATTATTAAAAATTCTTAACAAAATTTTTAAAATTAATAAATGAAGTTGTTTTTACTCTTTTTCAAGAATATCCTGACAATTCAAGCTAGGCACTTAAGTTAGGAAAAAAAAATAAAACACATAAGGATTAGAAACAACAAAACATGACTTGCATTACTTCAGATGATCTGATTGTGTATATAGAAAAATAGAGCAAATACGTAGTTACACTATTAAGATAGACATTATTAAGTTTCCATATATAAAATGAATATATAAAAATCAACCCATAGGTAAGAAAAATTTTTCAAAGTTCCAATTACATGATTGTTAAAAATATAAAGTATTTTAAACTTTTTTTTTTTAATTTCAGAGAGAGAGAGAGCAGCACAAGCAGAAGGGGGTGGTGAGAAGCAGGATCCCTTCTGCCTGATGCGAGGGGCTTGATCCCAGGACCCTGGGATCATGACCTGAGCTGAAGACAGATGCTTAACCCACTGAGCTATCCAGGTGCTCCCAAAAATATAAAGTATTTTTAAAGAAATCTAACCTCTAAATTTGAAGACTTGCAAGATACCTTTTAATAAAATTTGAGAGACACTGAAGATTTAAGTACATAGAGAAATAGATCATGCTTATAGCCCAGTGGACTTAGTATTACAAAGATGCTCTTCCATACAAATAAAACTATAGATTCAATTAAATTCTATTTAAAATTGTAACTGATTTTTTTCACACCTTTATTGAGATATAATTCACACAACATATTATTTGTCCATGGAAAGTGTACAATTCAATAATTTTAAGGTACTCAGAGTTGTGAAGCCATCATCACAATCTAATTTTAAAATATTTTTGTGACCTAGTATGGAGGTTCCTCAAAAAATTAAAAGTGGAACTGCTGTGAACACTCACGTACAAGTTTTTATGAAGATGTACGTTTCCATTTCTCTTGGACATGTACCCAGGGGTGGAATTGCTGGATATGGTAACTATATTTGACATTCTGGGGAACGATCAAACTATTTCCCACAATGATTGTACCACTTTACACAGCAGCAATGTATGAGGGTTTCGTTTTCTCCCCAACCTTGCAAAGACTTGCTATTTTTGTTCTTTTTTTTTTTTTTTTAAATAGCCATCTTAGTAGGTGTGAAGTGAAATCTCATTCTGGTTTTGACTTGTATTACTCTGATGACTAATTATGTTGAACATGTTTTCATGTGCCATTGTCCATTTACATATCTTAGAGAAATGAAAATTCAGATCCTTTGTCCATTTTTAATTGGGTATATGTCTTTGTATGTTCTGTATACAAACTTTTATCAGATTTATGATTTACAAATATGTTCTCCCTTCTTGGGATACACTCCCCCACACATCCATAACCCCCAGCCAGCCTCTCATTCCTAAGGGCTGGGTCCCTGGGTAGCCTGCAGGTCCCTGCTAACAAGATCATCGGATGCATTAAGGTGGTTTTCTCAGACCCCTTTGGTAGTGATGATGATTGTGACTAAACCTGTTCCTTTAGAAATCAAGATGCTTACTATTTTATAAAGCAAGAAAATAATCTCTTATTATATGTATTTATTATAAGGAAATAGTCTCTTGAATTGGCATCAGGCGATCAGGGGTCAAATTTTAGCTCTGCCTTTTATGAGCTGGTGATCCCAAAGACTTTGTTTAGACAATATAAATCTTCAACTGTAAAATGTGCAGATTAGTATTTTCCTCACTTAATGCTTAGGACCATTAAAAGGGGCTTAGCACAGGGCACCTGGGTGGCTCAGTTAAGTGGCTGCCTTCAGCTCAAGTCATGATCTCAGAGTACTGGGATCAAGCCCCATATCGGGCTCTCCAATCAGTCAGCGACAAGTCTGCTTCTCCCTCTCCTTCTGTGATCTCTCTTGCTTTCTCTCTCTCAAATAAATAAATAAAATCTTTAAAAAGGGGGGGCTGCTTAGCACATGAGAAGGCGCAAGGAAGCTGCTTCAATAATGTCAATTTTTAAAAACCTGCGTGCTAGATCCAGGCACTTTGCTTAGGTGGTATGTGAGATGGAGAGATGGAAAAAATATTCATTTCCTGTCCTCAGAAAATTTATTTCAAAATAGAAGCAAGCTAATAGAAAACTCTCCTGGGGATACACATTCATGCCTTCAGGGTTCTAAGAAAAATAATTATTTCTAGTCAAGAGGGTAATGGGAACCAAATGGTTCATTTAATCTTGCTAGTGAATGGGAGGAGAGTAAGGAATCTGATACAGTTTTGAGTTAGATTCATTGTTCCTTTAATTAATTCGTCACACATGGGGTGCTGGTAGGCAAGGGTTGAAACCAGACTGAGCACATCTTCACTGGCAAGGCCACAAAACAACCATGAAATGGTAACATGGGCAATTAATGGAATTAATGAATATTGATGGATTTTGACCATTATTTACAAGGATAGGGAAAAACAAGCACTTGTTTAGAAAAAATAAAAATATCTTTATTCTAGGTTTATATGTATGTTCTGCTGTTCAGTTCACATTCAACTTGACTTAACTCCTGTTGAGATATCCTGCCTGTCTACCCAGTTCCTGCCAAGGGCCTGCCAATATGCCCATCAGTGTGGCCAGCTCTGGCCTCTTGTTAGCCCTGGGGGTGGTATGGATACAGGTCTGGCAGCAGCTAGCTAATGCTTGAGCTACCACAGGCACCGCCAAGCCCACTGACATGAGCTGCAGAGCTGTGTCAGCGGTAATGACAGTCTGGAGACTCTGGCTGCTGCCATAGCTCTGAGGCATTGCCCTCAGAGGGTCAGTTATGAGACCCAAAAAGCCAAGAATTCATCCAGGCCCAGTGCTTCTTTCCTACCCTCCCCCACTCCTAGATTGGCCCTCTGGGGGCTCAGGGGGCTTACCAGATAGAATTTTCTACCTAGTCTGTAGTTGGAAGTGCTCTCTAGTGATTCTGGCATAAATGACTATTATTATGTTGCACAAATCCTAAACACAGGCAAGATGCCAATAAAAATGAATCATTGGACTGGAAACCTATGTATGGAAGTCTAGTTAGGGCAGGGATTCTGCTCCCGGAACAGAGTGTGAGCAGCCCACATCACAGATCCTGGGAAAGGAAGGGCTCTGCTCCTTCTTTAGTCAGAATTTCCTGAGAGCAGACCCAAGGCCACCTCCTTGTGAGATTCTCCTACCCCAGAGCAACCTACGGCCCCTGCTTGGTGAGCCCATTTCATACTCTTTTATTTGAGGGGAGGTTGCTTTGGTTACAAACATGTAAACATTAAGGACAATGGAAGTTTAACCAACTCAAGAAACCTTGAAGCTGTAAAAGTAAAGAAAGACATATTTGGTTACATGAAAACTAACAATGTTTCTGTAACAAAATATATTATAAATAAAGTCTATAAAATCTGACACATGAAATATTTTAATAAAGACAGATTAAAGTTAATATCCATAATAAATCAAAGTCTTGAACACAGGAAAGGAAATAACACAACAGTATAATACATTTTGTAGAAATGGCCGATAAACATACTTTAACAAGCTCAAAACTACTACTGGTCAGGGACTTGAAAATTCAATTAATAGTGAGACTGCCAAACATAAGGAAGAGCATAAACAAGTGAGAGTGACAGAGGGCAGAGGGCAACCTGTAATGGACAGTCAGAGCTCTGGCCAGTTGCATGACTGTCACTCCTCTGTAGGTAGCAGTCAGTGTGGGGAGGGAACTGGGTATCTTAACTAGAGGTTCACCCTCACAGGAACCTCTCTGCCCCTCTGTCATCTTCATGTGCCTCTCAGCCTGAATCTGCAGAGCATCAGTTCTTAGTCCCACTGTGCCCTGCTGCCTCCCCTCCCTAGACATCTGCCACCCCTCCCTCCCAGAGCAAGCACTTCCTTGCCCTGACATCTGTACCACTAAACCCAGAAGACAGGTAGAGAAGGAGCCCTATCCTTTCCTTCCTAAGTTACACTTTAAATATCCCCACCACTCTTCATGTGGCACCCATGGGATCCACATGCTGGCCAGGTGACAAGACCAGGTCCTGGGGAAGCAGTTCAGATACTGGGAAGGGGGACCAGGGATCCCACACAGTTCTGAACCAGATCCCCACCCTCAAAGGAACATCAACGACCATGTATTATATGTTGGGGGAGCATCTCAACACTCCCCCAACTACTCCCCCTAACATAGGGCAGATCCCTGCAGTGGAGGATTGTCCCTCTTCCCAGATGCCCACAAGTCTACACAGCCGAGCTGCCCAACCCCTCTCTTCTTGGGCACACACAGGGCAGGGGAACATTTGCATAGCATGGTGGGAAAGATGGGCCTGCTGTGGGTCAGTGGACCCTCTGCAGCTCCATCCTCCCTGTAGTCAGAGGGCATCCACCCCGGAGCAGCTTTTCCTTCTCACTTCCCCAGCTCATGCCCTGCATCTTGAGGAAAAGCTTTGAAGCCTTGAAATATGGGGACACTGGAGATCACAAAAAGAGGGGACCACTAAGGGCTTTGTGAGTCGGAATTCAGAGCTTTATGGTAACATGGAAGGGAGGTCTGTACCGGGCTGAGCTCATTTGGGTGGCCTAGTCACACACAGAGCTCTTCCCAGGAAACTGTGGGTCTTCCTGGTCTCTGTCAACCTCTGGATGGGACAAGAGGAGGTGGGTGGAGGGAAGCATCAGGCTGCTTACTCCTTGGTCATTCAGTTCCCCCAGCAGCTGCTCTATGGGGCAATGGCCATAGCCCCCCAGAGCTCATGTTCACAGTCCTGGGGCTCTGGTTCCAGCACCAGTGGAAGGGCCTGGCCTGGGGGGGCTCAAGCATCAGGCACCACCCCCAGAGCTGGGCCCCAGCAGGAAGAGACTGGAGGAGGCATGGGGTTAGGACCTGGGTGAGCACTTTGGGGGGACACAAGTGGACATTTTGGGGGGCACTTGGGAGGGGGCTGGCACTGCTGTTGATTCTGCTGTCAGGCATATCAGCGGGAGCTCAGCCAACCTAAAAGATAAAAAGGAAACTCTAAATATTCCAAATCAAAGGTCATAATATACTTCTTTTCAAATCAATATACCTGTGGAAGAGGAATGATGCTGAGATCATAAAGCCACAGCTGAACCTGAAACAACTCTTTCCTCCAGATAAAAGTACATAGATTAAATAATTAATGGAATGAGCTTCTTGTTCTTCTTTCAGAGGGAAGCTGGGACTGCTCTATCCTATAAGCCTGCATAAAGTACTCTTACCCCCTGATGGCCCATTCTCTCAGTACACGCATAGGCTCTCAACTAGGTGATGCAGGACACACAAGTAAGTTTTCCTCAGAGGATAGGCCCTGAGGAATGTAAGGAACCCCTCTGCCAAGCGCTGGTCCCTAGGGGTCCAATGGACTCTACGGACTCCAGCCTCAGGAAGTATATGGCTGGAAAAGCCCCTGGGACCTCAGCCCCAGAGGGGTCTCTGGAGCTCCCAAAGCCTCCTGGGAGGCAGGGAATGTCAGAAATGACCCAGCACCCACCTGGTTGTGCAGGAGCCACCTCTGACCCTCCTGGAGACAAGCCTGGGGCCTATAAAAGACTCCCCAGCTCCAGTATCTCATCTACCTGACTCCCCAGGGATACATCTGTGCTCCTGCCTGTGAGTAGGGTGGTTGGGGAGTGGAACCCAGAGGGGACTCTGAGCAGGACAAGAGAGGAAGAGGAGGAGGGACCTAGGGGTGCTGGGAGGCAAAAGCAGAACAGAGGGGTGGAGGAGGCCGGGGAAAGAGGGCTATGTGTGTGCTTTGTGCCACACTGCACAGGAAGAAGACCTGGTATGCCTGAGTCTCTAGCCCCATGACTGGAGCTCAGGATGGGGGCTGAGTACACAGGTCTTCCCCAACTGTGCTCAGTGTCTTCACTGTTGGTAGCTTGAAAGTAACCAAGTTGGGAGTATTCACCTAATAGAAATTGGGAAATGCTTCAAACCAGGCCTTCTTTTCCAGAATTCTGGTTTTTCAATTTTCCAGAGCAGGGAATCAACTATTCCTCCAAAAGATAAGCACCTGCCTTAGTCAGAGGAATTGTACTGGATCCAATACCAGAATCAGGAAACCTGCAACATCTCAAATGGGTGATTTTGAAAAGTGCTTGAATATGATGTGTCCTAGCTCCAAATGTCAAACAGGCATAATGATACCTAGCTCACTGAGTTGTTTTGAATATTACATGAGAAGTGGGAAGGGCTTAGCTCAATATTCTGCACCTGATCAATGCTTAATAAGCATATGTTTAACGAAGACTTAATGCCATGTATCGGGTACTTGCCCCAGTACATATGGGATTGATTTTCTGATATAGAGCCCTGGCTTCGAGATTTGGATTCCAACAGATACCTAGATAATTTTTTTTAGAGAGAGAGAGAGAAAGAGAGAGTCAAAGAGAAGAGGGGCAGAGAGAGAGAGTGAATCCCAAGCAGGTACCACACCAGTGGGGAGTCCGATACAGGGCCCCATCTCACAACACTGAGATCATGACCTGAGCCTAAATCAAGAGTCAGACACTTTAATAACTAAGCCACCCAAGTACTCCAATACCTAGATGATTTTTAAAACTTCCCCCTTAAGGATAAATTATTTCTGGGGCTTCTAAAGAGAGTGAGTTAATTTCCTGCCAGGAAGTGATGGCCAACCAGGGACCCATGTATTCAGTATTTTTATTCTGGGTTGCACTAGATAAATTAACCCATTTATTTTTCCATTTGTTTTAAAAGAGAAAGAACCTGAAAACATGATGCTAAGTGAAAGAAGCTGGTTGCAAATGCCACATGTTGGAGGATTCTGTTTATATGACATGTCCAGAGTTGGCAAATCCATAGAGATAGAAAGTGAATGTGCAGCCTCCAGGGTCTGGGAAGAGTCAGGAAGTGACTGGGAATGGAACAGGGCTCCTTTCTGGGCGATGAAGTGTTCTGAATTGTCATGATAATTGCACAACTCTGAATATACTTAAAATCTTGAATTGTACACTAAAAATGGTGAACTGTATATGTGAGTTATATGTTAATAAAGGTATTAAGAATAAAATTAGAGTTAAAAAAGATATACTAATGCCTCCTGCTTAAGACAGACAAACAGACTTACTCGCACATTGTCTGATGTCTGATTGGTGGGGGGGGGGTTGGGGAGGATGGGTAGAGAGTATTGTCCTTTATTGTCTGCTTTTAAATGGACAGATTCTGTTCTCCTATTGATCTAACCCTATTTTCAGAACAAGTTCCTGCTTTCTGAGAGCTTTTAGTTCAAAGACAAAAATCAACAGGGAGAACAAAGCATTTAATTCAGAAGACATTCTTTGAAAGTCTACATGGTAAGTATGGTGGAAACGTGAATCAAAAATCATGGAACCAAGGGGTTTTAAAAAATATTTATTGTTGCAAAGCAGCTCATTCAGAGCAATCACTTTCAAACATCAGGAATGCAAGTGTAGCCAGCCCTAAGGCCACTGTACCAATGGCTGCTTCTGAGGCACAGGTCCAGTATGGCCATGTTCCATAGCTGGCACTCATCAAGGAATAACAAGGGACTGAAGGACAAAGAGCATGAGACTGGTGCCAGTACTTGGCTTGTTGGTTACTCAACTGATGCTCAGATCCCAGGTGGGAAGCAAACCCAAAGTGGGGGCAATAGCTGGAGCTCTGGCCACAGTCAGCTGAGGCCACACAGTCTTGGGGCTAGGGCCACAGCAGGAAGAGGTTGGAGCAGGTCATCTTGGGAGGGCTTTTTGGGGGACACTTTGGGGGGCAGTTGGTCATGGGCCCTTTAAGAGGAGGCTGGCACAGGTGCTGGTTTTGTTGGAAGGACATCTAGGTGAGAGTTCAGTCAACCTGAAACCAATGCAGTTGTTTAGGAAACAACTTGTGAAATCTTAGGCCATTATTTCCTCTTTGGAATTAACTCCAAGGCTGCTGATATCTGGAATTAATCATGAGTACACACACACACACACACACACTCACACATGCACACACACACACACACACACTCATACTTACAGGATCAAGCCAAAGCTTCCATCTTGTTCATTTTTATATCCTTAAGACAAGATATATAGACCATGTCCAATAAATGTGGGTCCCCCACTAAAATGAAAGCTCCATAAGAACAGAGATTCCCCCACCTGGTTTGCACACTTCTATATTCCAGTGTCTAGAAGAACAGCAAGTAAATTGGTAGGAGCTTAGGAAATAATGGTTGAATATATGAATCATATATGAACAAATAAATGAATGAGAATAGAAAGGCAGACAAGAAAGGAGGCAGACTGGCAGGAAGGAAGAAAGAAAATTATATTCAAGATTAAGCCTCCAGCTGGCATTTCATGGTAATATTAGCTGTCACCATTTTCTCTGTGTGCCTTTGCCATCCTCTCTAAGCACTACGAATATGTGTGTAAGAATAGATGGACTAGGACTGGCCCTTCCAGCCAGCTGTCTCAGTTGCCAGAGGCCAGATGTTGGCAAGAATTTAAGCTGACTAATCCCTCACCATCCAGTCTTAGGGGCTGTAACTCCCAGGCTGGATACTACTAGACCCAAGCAGAATCTTTCCTCCTTCCCTTCCTCCCTCCTCCCTTCCTTCCCCATGATCTCCAACAGCCCCTCATCTGAAAGACTCACCCTGGTCAGGCCCAGATGTGGACAGGGCAGTCACAGAGGTTGAGGATGGATGAAGAGTGGGTATCTGAGATGCTTTTTATAGGCTCTGCCCCTGGCTGGGCTGTGGTTGAGCCATGGTTCTGGGAAGAGCAGGAACAGGTTCCTCCCACCCCTGGGTACCTGCAGGGTGACATTCTTCTCCCTGCCTCTTCAATCCATCCCTTCTGGGGAGATCCCAAGTTACTCTTCTGAAGCTGCAGACCCAAACCTCATCAAATTATATTCTTTCCTAAGGCTCAGAATCCATGAGGCTGTGTGAGGATTCCTGGCCCCTGGGTCGAGAATCTGGTTTCTCAAGACTCTATGACCCTGTTCTTTCTTGGAAACAAACAAAGAAACAACAAACTTTCTTCTCTTCCCAATTCATCCCATGGCCCACCTTCCTTGGTCCTTCAGGAAATGCCCCCTTAAGCCCATGGCCCATACATGCATACAGTGCCAGGGCATGGGCCCCGCATACTGGCTCCAAATTCCCAGTTTCTATTTCACTTTCATTCCCGAAAGATATAGAATTATTTGCTAGATGTAAATATCTGGCTGACAGTTTTGTTTTTTGTTTTTTTCAATTCTTTAAAAGTAATATGGTGGTTTCCTCCAGCCTCTGCTGTATTCTAAATGAGAGGATAAATTTGCATAATTTGAATATTTGTCTTTTTTTAGGAGATATATCATTTCTCTTGTTTTCAGGATTGTTACTACCTTCGGTTTTGAGCTGATGTGATTGTGTTTCTTTGAGCTTATCCTGTTTTGAGTTTACTCTGATTCTTGAATCTGTATGTTCATATCTTTCACTGAACTTGAAAAGTTTCAACCAGTATTTCTGCAAACATATCTTCACTCTGACATTGATTTTCCTTTCTTTCTGGTACTCTGTTAACATAAATGGTGTACCTTTGGTTATTGTCCTCTAGGTTCCCTGATGCTCTGTTAACTTTTTTAGTTTTTTTTTTTCTCTTGTTGTTCAGACTGGATAATTTCTCTTGATCCATCTTCAAGTTCAGACTCTTTCCTTTGTCATCTGTAATTTTGTTATTGAATTCATCCAGTGATTTTTTTTCAAATTTCAATTATTGTATTTTTTAGCTCTAAAATTTCCATTAATTCTTCTTCATATCTTTTTTTCTGGCAGAGACTTTAAATTTTAACATTGTTTCAATAATATTCATGTTCATTCATTTGAGCATTTTCATAATAGCTGCTTTAAAATCTTTATCAGATAAATCTAATGTCTGTGTCATCTGAACATTGGTTTCTGTTAATCATCAGTTTCCATGTGAGTTGAAATTAATGTTTTTTTTCTGCAATAATTTTGGTTTGTATCTCAGATATTTTTAACATTATGCCATGAGACTCTGGGTCTTGATTAAATCATGGGGAAAATGTTGATATTTTTGTTTTAATAGACAGTTAATCTGATTAGCTTCATTTCATAAGTTCCAGCCACCTTCTGTCTGATGTGGTTCCAGTATCAGTTAAGTTTTCAGAGTCTTTGTAGTGTTCTCCATGTTTGTCCAGAGTAAGTGCCAACCAGTGGTCAGCCTGGCACCTGGGAAGTAGACTCTCTGCTAGTTAAGTTCTCATGATTTTTGTTGTTGTTGTTGTTGTCATTTGCTCATTAGGACAAGATCCACGCATGTATATCTGGAGGAGTAAACCCTGAGTTTCATAAACAATGCTGTAAGGTCACTTTCCTAGCCTTCTCTCTCTACCCTTCTGCAATCTCCCCCATACTTTCTGAATCTTTGAGCTTCCTCTTTATGGTTCTGCTGCCAAAGATCAAGACTCCACCTACCCTGCTGTGCATACTAATATGTTCAGGCCAATGTCCCAAACCAAGAGGTAAGAGGACATAGGGAGAGAAAAAAACAACAGGGGTTGGCCCCAACCTTTTGGGATCACAGCTCCACCAAATGGAGAGAAAAGTTCTCCCTGAAGTTTTGGCTTCTGGCAGTCCCCTTGCCATCTACTGCCACTGCCACCTTGGAATTGCCTAACGTACGGGGTTTGAGAGGACAAAAACAAAAAATGGGGGATTTCTATACTCTACCTGAAAATTAGGATTCCCCCTTGTTGCATCCTTAAGCCAAACATAAACAGCTTCTCCTAAAGCTTTGTATCTGCACCACAGTGCTCATTTCCAGGTTTCCAGCTGTATTAAGTTCAGACCAGGAAATACCAAAGGAAGAAAAGGTAAACCCATCACCAACTCAGTTCTACTTTGAATTCTGGAGCTCTTTCTCTGTCTGCCTGCTGCTACTTCGGAGTTCTCAAATAACTTGCTCTGTACAGTCTGTCCAGGATTTATGGTTGTATTTAGTAGGAGAAAGAGATGTTCACTCCCTCTTATCTGGAATAAGCATCCCTGGGTTTTAAGTATTAGTTCTGATCCATTGTCTTCCTTTCCTTCTTCAGGTGTACAAATTATATGAATGTTGGATCTCCATTGTCTCTTTTCTATCACTTTCTGATCCTTTTTGTTTCATTTTCTTGCTCTTTTCATTTTTACTTCTTTATCTTTTAACTCTAATTTAGTCATATTTATTCTTCCTTAGGTATTTCATAGATGATTTTGTCTTTTTCTTCATTTTTTTCCCATGCCTGGTATGTGTATAATTCTTTTTTAAAATAAGGTATTGGTCAATCATTTCTAATATCTCTGATCTTAATGGAACCTTTTTAAACGTGTGTGATATTTAGATATTGTGTCTCTTAGGCTTATAAGTTCCTCTTCTGGTGAGTACTGGAGATTCTGAATGGAGATAATTATGAGGGAAATGATCCAGAGCTGGATCTGTGTTATAACCTGCATGAGATCAGGGATCAGATGGTGCACAATGAACCCTACTTTATAAGCCCAAACACCAGAAAATCAGCTGGTGAAAATCAATTTTTTTCTGAGCTCCTCTTGGGACCAGGGGTTCTCTGTGCTGCCCTGACTTGACTCTTGAGGCAATTTAAGCCTCCATGGTAGCTGCCTGGCCACCATAACCTGAGGCCTCAGAATGGTTGAAATTGAAATCTGGCAAATTTTCCCATCCTTAAAATAAGGAGAAATCTCACTTCTATAATAGACAAAAAAACCCTGGCAAGATTAATCTAGATAAAAAGAGGGAAGGTCGAAGAAGGGGCCAAGATTTGTTTCATCTGGTCCCTCAAATTTAGCTGGATAGCTATCAAACCATTCTGGACACACACAAATTCAACCTGAGATATAAGATTTATCTGGATCTCTAAAAGCAGAAAAACAACTATTTTTTGCAAGGTAGGAGGTGTGGAACCTTGAACCTTTGGGGGAAATATCAGAAGATAAATGGAGGGGAGCAGGGAGCCTCAATAAACCAACCACTGGAAAGTGATATAACACCAGGGCACAAAATCAGAACCCTTAGAAATCTGCTCCAGTTGGGGTGCTTGGGTAACTCAGGTGGTTGGGCATCTGCCTTTGGCTCAGGTCATGATCCCAGGGTCCTGGGATTGGTCCCTACTTTGGGATACTTGCTTGGTGGGGAGTCTCTTTCTCCTTCTGCCTCTGCCCCTCTGCCTGCTTGTATTTGCGCTCTTTCTCTCTCTTTCTCTCAAATAAATAAATACAATGTTTTTTTTTTTTTAAAGAAATCTGCTTCAGTGAGAGACATCCCTTTCTGAAAAGGGCACAGGAGATAAATAGGGCAGAATTCTAGGTGGATCATTGTGGTCTCAGGATTCCAGGATACTCAGAAAGAATGGAAGAGTCTAACCCAATAGAGTGCCAGAGCAGTGGAGTGGGGAGACTGGTTATGGTCAGTAAGCCCAGAAGGAACTCTCAGCTCTGGTCACCATATACCATAAGCCAGGATGTTAGGGAGACCACTCTGCCTGACCACCCTGAAAAGGACTAGAAGGTGCAGGCTGCTTAACATCCAAGGGGAGATATAAAATGGCTTGCGCCCATGACAGGGCAACTGCTCTCAGAGTGGTGTGGCCCCTGAAAGGACACTGGGGCAGCACTCAGCCATGAACTGGGAATGATGAAGAGGGTGCCCTTGTGAGCTCACAGCCACTCGCAATTGCAAGGTCACAAAGTGCAGAGATGCTTGAGGGTCCCTGGAACTCCCCCGGGAGAGGTGCAGTGGTCAGAAACCAGGGGATTCAGTGGTTTGGTGCACAAAGAGGCCGGCCAATGACTGGGCAACAGCTCTCAGGGTGGTGTGACTCCCAAAAGCACCCAGCGTGACCTGGGAGCTGCAGAAGAGGGTGCACGTGCAAGCCCATGGCCACTAGCAATTGCAAAGTCACAGAGCACAGAGACATCCCTGTAACCCCCCCCCCCCCCCCCGGGAGAATTGCTGTGCGCACAAATAGCACAAGTCTGTGGAGTTTGGTACACACAGAAGTGGAAATGGTTTGACGTGGAGAGTTTATTGAAGAAAGGGGACTGTGACGTTGCAGCTCTGGCCAGAGATTCCCACAAGGCCATTTTCCTCTGACCCTCTAAAGAGGTGCAGAAAGCTGCCAGGGAACAAAAGCCACACAGAAGACCAGTTCATATTAAGCCCATCCCCCTGACACGGGGTCGGGCAACTCCAGCCAGTCAAAGATGCCTGAGAAGCTGAGCAGCAGGCCCCTCCCCCAGAACAGACTGAAAGAACAGGGGAATGATAAGCTTATTTCCCACAGGGCTGTAAAACTCCAGTGCTAGGGGAAAATAATACAGGGAGCTCCAGGCATTCACTCATGACTCATTTATACTTCAGGCTAAAATTTTGCATTTCTTTTTTGTTTCTTTTCTTTCTTTTTTTCTTTCTCTCTCTTTTTTTAAATTGTTCTGATTTCAAATAGATTCTTATTTCCAAACTTCTGTTTTTAAGTTGCTTTTTAACTTTTTTTCACATCTATGTTTATAGATTTATGCCCCATACTAGTTCGTTTTTCACGCTATTCAATTTATTTTGATTATATATATATATATATATATATATATATATAATATAAGTTCTGACTTCTTTGCAATTTGGGGATATAGTGTCTTCTAACACACAGACCAAAAATCATTCAGGAACAGGCAGACCACCTTGGTTTGTTCACCCTGAGAGATTATAATCTCTCACCCCACCTTTATTTTATTGTTTTGGATCATCTGGGCTTTGTTTGTTATCTGTGGTAGCTTCCAACAACTACAGATTTTTGTCTAGGGTACATTTTGCTTGGGTCGTGGTTGATATTTTGGACTGTGTTCATTTGCTCAACCCTCCCTCAACAGAATGACTAGGAGGAGGATCTCTCAACAAAGAAAAGAAACTGAGACAATGTCCTCTGCCACAGAACTAATGGATATGGATATAGGCAAGATGTCAGAGTTAGAATTCAGGATAGCAATAATAAAGTCAACAGCTAGGCTTGAAAAAAGCATTAGTGACAATATAGAATCTCTAAGGGCAGAAATGAGATCTAATCAGGCCAAAATTAAAAATGCTATGAATGAGATGCAGTCTAAACTGGCAACTCTAATAGCTGGGGTAAATGAGGCAGAAGAGCGAACAAGTGATCTAGAAGATAAGCTGATGGAAAAAGTAAGTTGAGGAAAACAAAAATAGGCAGGTAGTAGCCTATGAAAGTAGACTTAGAGAGATTAATGATGCCATGAAATGTCAGAATTATTGGGATCCCCAAGGGGGTGAAGAGAGAGAGAGGACTAGAAGGCATATTTGAGCAAATCATAGCTGAGAACTTCCTTAATCTGGGGAAGGAAACAAGCATTCATGTCCAAGAGGCAGAGAGGAACCCTCCCAAAATCAATAAAAACAGATCAATACCCCCAACATATAATAGTGAAACCTGCAAATCTTACAGCCAAAGAATCTAATCTGAGAATAACTAGGGAGAGAAGGAAACTTACATATGGAGGGAGCAATATCAGAATAATATCAGACCCATCCACAGATACTTGGCAAGCCAGAAAGGGCTGGCAAGACACATACAGGGTACTAAATGAGAAGAACATGTGGCCAAGAATACTTTATCAACAAGGAAGTCATTCAGAATGGATGGAGAGATAGAGCTTCCAGGACAGGCAGAAACTGAAAGAATATGTGTCAATCAAGCTAGCTCTGCAAGAAATATTAAGGGGGATTCTGAAAGTGAAGAGAAAGCCCAAGAGTAATATAGACCAGAAATTAACAGAGAAAATCTACAGAAACAGGGACTTTACAGGCAATACAATGGCACTAAATTCATATCTTTCAATAGTTACTCTCAATGTAAATGGGCTGATTGCTTCCATCAAAAGACACAGAGTTTCAGATTGCAAAAAAAAAACAAAACAGGAACCATCCATATGCTGTCTATAAGAGACTCATTTTGAACATAAGACACCTCCAGATTGAGAGTGAGGGGATGAAGAACCATGTATCATGCTAATGGACATCAGAAGAAAGCTGGGGTAGCAACCCTCATATCAGACAAATTAGATTTTAAACCAAAGACTGTAGTAAGAGATGTAGAGGAACATCATATCATACTTAAAGTTCTATCCAACGAGAAGATCTAAAAATTGTAAATATCTATGCCCCCAATGTGGGAGCATCCAAGTACATAAACTAATTAATAACCAAAATAAAGAAACATATTGATAATAATATATTAATATTAGGAGACTTAAACACTCCGTTCACAGCAATGGACATTATTTAAGCCAAAGATCAACAAATAAACAAGAGCTTTGAATGACACATTGGACCAGATGGACTTCATAGATATATACAAAACATTCCATCCTAAAACAACAGAATATACATTCTTCTCTAGTGCACATGGAACTTTCTCCAGAATAGATCACATACCGGTTCACAAATCAGGTCTCAACTGATACCAAAAGATAGACAATATTCCTTGCATATTTTCAGATCATGATGCTTTGAAACTGGAACTCAACCACAAGGAAAGACTTGGAAGGAATGCAAACACTTGGAGGTTAAAGAGTGTCCTGCTAAAGAATGAATGTGTCAACCAAGAAATTAAAGAGGAACTTAAACAATTCATGCAAACCAATGAAAATGAAAACACACGAATTCAGAACCTATGCGATAGTGTAAAGGCCGTCCTTAGAGGGAAGTACATAGCCATCCAAGCCTCTCTCAAAAAATTAGAAAAATCCCAAATGCACAAAGCTAAACTTACACCTAAAAGATCTGGAGAAAGAGCAGCAAATAAAGCCTAACCCAAGCAGGAGAAGAGAAATAAAAAAGATTAGAGCAGAAATCAATGAAATAGAAACTAGAAGAACAGTAGGACAGATCAACAAAACTAGAAACTGGTTCTTTGAAAGAATTAATAAGATTGATAAGCCTCTGGCCAGACTTATGCAAAAGAAAAGAGAAAGGACCCAACTTAATAAAATCATGAATGAAAGGGGAGAAATCACAACCAATACCAAAGAAATAGAGACAATTATGAGAACTTATTACCAGCAGCTATATAGCAACAAACTAGACAATCTGGAAGAAATGGATGCATTCCTGGACACTTATAAACTACCAAGACTGAAACAGGAAAAAATAGACAATCTGAACAGACCAAGAACCAGTAAGGAAATTGAAGCAGTAATCAAAAACCTCCCCAAAAACAAGAGTTCAGGCCCAGACGGCTTCCCAGGGGAACTCAACCAAACATTTAAAGAAGAAACAATACCTATTTTACTGAAGCAGTTTCAAAAAATAGAAATGGAAGGCAAACTTCCAAACTTGTTCTGTGAGGCCAGCATTACCCTGATCCCAAAACCAGACAAAGACCCCAACAAAAAGAATTACAAAACAACATCTCTGGTGAACATGGATGCCAAAATACTCACCAAGATCCTAGCCAATAGGATCCAACAGTACATTAAAAGGATTATTCACCATGGTAGGATTTATTCCTGGGATGCAAGGGTGGCACAACATTTGCAAATCAATCAACGTGATAGATTGCATTAACAAAAGGAGAGACAAAAACCATATGATGCTCTCAACTGATGCAGAAAAAGCATTTGACAAAATATAGCATCCTTTCCTGATTAAAATTCTTCAAAGTATAGGAATAGAGGGAACATACCTCAATATCATAAAAACCATCTATGAAAAGCCCACAGCGAATATCATTCTCAATGGGGAAAAACAGAACTTTTCCCTTAAGGTCAGGAACACAACAGGGATGTCCACTCTCACTACGATTGCTCAACATAGTACTAGAAGTCCTAGCTTCAGCAATCAGACAACAAAAAGAAATAAAAGTTATTCAAATTGGCAAAGAAAAGTCAAACTCTCTCTCTTCTCAGATGACATGATACCTTATGTGGAAAATTGAAAAGACTCTACCCCCAAGTTATTAGAACTCATACATCAATTCAGCAATGTGGCAGGATTCAAAATCAATGCACAGAAATCAGTGGCATTTTTATACACTAACAATGTATAGACATTTTTCACAGAGCTGGGCAAGGGAAACAAAAGCAAAAATGAACTTTTGGGACTTCATCAAGATAAAAACTGTCTCACAGCAAAGGAAACAGTCAACAAAACTAAAAGGCAACCAACAGAATGGGAGAAGACATTTGCAAATAACATTACAGATAAAGGGCTGGTAACCAAGATCTATAAAGAACTTCTCAAACTCAACACCCAAAAAACAAATAATCCAGTAAGGAAATGGGCAGAAGGCATGAACAGACACTTCTCCAAAGAAGACATACAAATGGCTAACAGACACATTAACACATGAAAACATGTTCAACATCACTAGCCATCAGGGAAATGCAAATCAAAACCACAATGAGATACCACATTACACCAGTTAGAAGGGCAAAAATTAACAAGACAGGAAACAGCAAATGTTGGCAAGGATGTGGAGAAAGTGGAACCCTCTTACGCTGTGGGAATGCAAGCTGGTACATCCACTCTAGAAAACAGTATGAAGGTTCCCCAAGATGTTAAAAATAGAGCTACCCTATGACCCAGCAATTGCACTCCTAGGTACTTACCCCAAAGATATAGCTATAGTGTAAAGAAGGGGAGGCATGCACCCCAATATTCATAACAGCAATGTCCACAATAGCCAAACTGTGGAAGGAGCTGAGATATTCTTCAACAGATGAATGGATAAAGAAGATGCGGTTCATATATACAATGGACTTCTACTGAGCCATCAGAAAGATTGAATACCTACCTTTTGCATCAACATGGATGGAACTGGAGGTGATTATACTAATTGAAATAAGTCAAGCAGAGAAAGACAATTATCATATGGTTTCACTAATATGCGGAACATAAGGAATAATGTGGAGGACCACAGGGCAAGGGAGGGAAAACTGAGTGGGAAAAATCAGAGAAGGAGACAAACCATGAGAGACTCTGGACTCCAGAAAAAAAACTGATGGTTACAGAAAGGAGGGTGGTGGGGGGGGTGGGGTAACTGGGTGATGGGTATTAAGGAGGGCATAAGTTGGGATGAACACTGGGTGTTATATGCAACTAATGAATCGTTGAACACTTCATTAAAAACTAGTGATGTACTATATGTTGGCTAATTGAGCATAATAGTAAAAAGATTAAAAATTAAGAATTAAAAAAGTGGGAAGTTGTAATTAAATAATGTAAAATGTTATACATTTTCATAAGTACAGAGACTAAAAAATAAAAGTGAAATACTATGAATAACTATATACTGACAATGTTGAACACTTAGGTAAAGTGGAATCTATACATAGAAATATATAATCTATGAAAATAAGCTCAAGAAAAAACAAAAACATGAATATTCTTTTAATAAGGAGCCCCTACAGCCCTATTAAAAACATTCCCACACACACCCAAAAAGACCAGCATAGATGGTTTTGTAAGCAAATAGTACAAAACTTTAAAGGACTAGATAATTTTAAATATATTCAAGGATAATGGGCATAAAAGTTTGCATAGTCATTTAAAAATTTAATTAACATTCTCTCATAGATTTAAATCCTCATTATTCATTAATCTGTATTATTATCCTTATATTAAATACACCAAGATTCAGTAATTCTGCCTCTAGGAGACATGTACAAGAATGCTTAGAGCATAGTCAAGTCTAGAAACCATGGAAACTACCAATTTATAGGAGAGAGAATATATAAATTGTGGTGTATGCACAGTTGTCTAAAAGAACTATAGCGAAACACAATTTGAACAAATCTGAGAAATATAACATTAAGTATAAAAATATTATGTATAGCATATCTTTTATAAAATTAAAAAACATACTTCAATGAATTATATCAATGTGCTCAAACAGGAAAATAACAATAATAATTATTTTTTTAAAGATTTTATTTATTTGACAGAGAGAGCGAGGGAGCACAAACAGAGGGAGCAGCAGGCAGAGGGAGAGGTAGAAACACTCTCCCTGCTTAGCAAGGAGCCTGATGTGGGGCTCGATCCCAGGATCCTGGGATCATGACCTGAACCCAAAGGGAAACAATTAACCAAATGAGCCATCCAGGCACCCCAAGAACAATAATTATTTTAATTATTTAATAAAATATAGGATAAAAGGATAAATAGATTTAGAGGAACAAATACATGAATACATAAAGAGGGCCATATGAATCAAAGATGAGAGGGTAATATGCATGCCCCAAGGGTTATGATTAATGCCATTGTGTGCACTTGAGGTATATGACAACACAAGAGAAGGAAAAAGGAAATCAGGATCATATACTGATAACACTTTAGCAACAGTCAAATAAAAGGATAGAAGGTACTCTTGTCCCCGACCATAAAATCTGCAATGCCAAGAAGCATGAAGTCCTTTGGGTTCCCACCCTTTTAATGCCTGTGTGACTTTCCAGTCATCTGTGGACCCACAGGGAAAGGGAGGGAGGCACCTGAGAGCCTGTACACAGGCCCATGAGCGTTGGAGCCTTCTGTGAGGAGTACTCAAGGGCAGAAAATGAGATGGCATCAGGAGAAAGTCACCTCTTCACGGGGCCTGGGAGGGTCATTTCCTGTGGGGCTCAGCTCATTGCTCTTGGATCTCAGGGTCAAGCAGATAGGAGGCAGGGATAGAAGCTATGGCCTTGGGGGGAGGAGTAAGATGGAGGAGGAGTAGGAGACCTAAATTTCATCTGGTCCCAGGAATTCAGCTACATAGGGATCAAACCATTCATAGCCAAGTGAAGAGGCTCCAAAAGGACCACTCACTATGGTTAGAGGTGTCTATAAGAAAGAGAGATGAGCATTTCAATCTTTCTTTAGGCTATCATGTTGTATCTGTTCTCTGTTCCTATTGTGTTGAGAGGAAAGGAATGGGCAGGTTAGAGAAAACCAGCAGCCTGAGGCCAGCCTGCATGCTTACTGTTTGGTGGGGCAATTGGACACAGGGGGTGGTAGCCAGGGTTAAGCTGTTGTGCCAGTGCTCTGCTAAGGAGGGTTGTCTAAGGACACAGGGCAATAAGTCAACACAAAATCTGTGTCACCATGCTGTCAGAAGATCCCAACAGGTCACATGTCTCCTACAAGAGAACCAACAATAGCAGGCGGTGTTTGGTAGCAGGACCAGTTAACGGGATATTTCACTCTCCCTACTCTCAACCTCTTGTCTTGCCTTTGCATAATTTATGTGGGAAGAGAAAAGCCTAAGCAGAAATGGAGGGGAGGATCTGAGATTAAAGTTTAAATTGTACTAAATTGGACATTTCCTGAGGGGAGAGAGAAGATGGCAGAAGAATAGGTGACCAGCATTTCATCTGATCGCTTGAATTCAGCTAGTTATCTATCAAATCATTCTGAACATCTGTGAATTCAACCTGAGATCTAAGAAAGGAATTGCTGCAATTCTACAAATAGAAAAGAAACCACTTTTTGCAAGGTAGGAGGTGCAGAGACGTGAATCTGAGGGGATATATGGGAAGATAAACTGTGGGGGGAGGGAGCATCCATAAGCTGGCTACTGGAAAATGATACAGCAGTGGAATGCAAAATCAGAACTTTTAGAAGTCTGCTCCTGTGGGGGACATCCCTCAGGTGGCCAAGTAGGGCAGAATTCTAGGTAGGACTGTGTGGTCTCAGGATCCCCAGGGTCACAGAAATAATGGGGGTGCCTGAGTGCAGCAGAATTCCCAAGCTTTCAAGCAGGGGAAGCCAGCTACAATTAGGGAGCCCCAGAATGTCCTCTCAGCTAGGTGTTGCCATAAACCAGGAAGAGAGCCCACTGCATGATTGCACAACTGCTCTCCAAGCAGGGATCCAGAAAGCCACAACTGCTGGGAGACCCTGTACCTTCCCCAGGGAGGAATGGCATGGGTTCATGCACAATCAAACAACCACTCTCTGAGCAGGGACCCAATGAGCTGGGAAGCTGTGGTGAGACCCTCAACTCCCCCACCCTGGGAGAATTGGTGCGGGTGTGCAGTGCAGGAGTCTGTGGAGTTTGGTGCCTCAAAGGGGATTGACTGCTTTTCCCTGAGGGTTCCCTGAAGAGTGAGGGCCCCGATCTTTCAGGTCTGGGGGGCTGCCATTCTAACTTTTTTTTCATCCTCTAAAGCCGCATGAAAAGCCTTCAGGGAACAAAAGCCACATAGAGCAACCTGAATAAGCTTACACTGAGCCTGACCCACTGGCCAGGCATGGTGCAGCTCCACCCAGGCAAAGACACTTGAGAATCAGTGCAACAGGCCCCTCCTCTAGAAGACCAGCAGGAACATCAATTGAATACCAAGTTTATGGATCACTCAGAACTGAAAAACTGCACTAGGGGAAAATAGTATATAGAATTTGAGGACTTATCTCATGGGGATTTAGTCTCTCAGTTTAAAATTTTCTTTTTCTTTTTCCTTTTTTTCCCTTTTCAACTAATTTCTCATTTTATCAACTCTTTGTTTTTAAGTCTTGTTTTAATTTTCATTTTTACATTTACGTTTTACAGATATATTCTTCATTTTTGGCTTCCTTTCACAGTATTTTATATATATATATATATATATACATACATACATACAGTATTTCTTTACAATTTTGGGATTTAGTGTCTTATATCAAACAGACCAAAATACACCCAGGACCAAGAGGACCACCCTGTTTTGTTCACCTGTGAGATTATATCCCTCTCCCCCCCCCCCCCTTTTTTTTCTTTTCTTTTTTGGTCTGACCCCTTCAGATTTGTCTAGTGTGTATTTCGCTGGGATCATGGTTGATATTTTTGATTTTGTTCTCTCGTTCATCTATTCCTCTCTGGGTAAAATGACAAGAAGGAGAAATTCACAACAAAAGAAGGAATCAGAGGTATTACTCTCTGCCACAGACCTAATCAATATGGATATAAGTAAAATGTCAGAGCTAGAATTCAGGATAACAATTATAAAGTTACTAGCTGGGCTTGAAAAAAGCATAAAAGACACTAGAGAATCTCTTACTGCAGAAATAAAAAACTAATCAGGCCAAAATTTAAAAATACTTTAGCTGAGATGCAGTCTAAAATGGATGCTCTAACAACAAGGGTAAATGAGGCAGAAGAGAGAGTCAGTAAGAAAGAAGACAAAATGATGGAAAGAAGGAAGCTGAGGAAAAAAGAGAAAAACAATTAATGAACTATAAGGGGAGTCTTTGAGTGAAAGGCTATTAGAATTATTGGGGTCCCAGAGAAAGAAGAAAGAGAGAGAGGGACAAAAAGATATATTTGAGCAAATCATAGCTGCTAACTTCCCTAATCCAGGGAAGGAAACAAGCATTCAAGTCCAGAAGGTAGAGAGAACCCATCTCAAAATCAGTAAAAATAGATCAACACCCCTACATATAATAGTGAAGCTGGCAAATTTCAGAGATAAAGAGAAAATCATGAGGGCAGCTCAAGATAAGAGGTCCTTAACATACAGGGATAGGAACATTGGACTTGCAGCAGACCTATCCACAGAGACCTGGCAGACCAGAAAGGGCTGGCATGATATATTCAGGGTACTAAATGAGAAAAACATACAGTCAAGACTACTTTATCCAGCAAAGCTGTCATTCAGAATGGAAGGCGAGATGAAGAGCTTTCAGGACAAACAGAAACTAAAAGAATTTGTGATTACTAAACCAACCCTGCAGGAAATACTAAAGGGGATCCTGTAAGCAAAGAGAGAGGCCAAAGGTAACATAGATCAGAAAGAAAGAGACAATTTACAGAAACATGGACTTGACAGGTGATACAATGGCACTAAATCCCTATCTTTCAATAGTTACTCTGAATGTAAATGGGCTAAATGCTCCAATTAAAAGACACAGGGCATCAGATTGGAGAAAAAAGCAAGACCCATCCATATGCTGTCTACAAGAGACTCATTTCAGACCCCAAGATACCTCCAGATTGAAAGTGAGGGGGGTGGAAAACCATGTATCATGCTAATGGACATCAAAAGAAAGCTGGGGTAGCAATCCTCATATCAGACAAATTAGATTTTATTTTTAAAAAATTTTTAAAAGATTTTATTTATTTGACAGAGAGAGCAGAAGCAGGGGGAGAAGCAGGCAGAGGGAGAGGGAGAAGCAGGCTCCCTGCAGAGCAGGGATCCCAGTGTGGGGCTCTATCTCAGGACCCTGGGAACATGACCTGAGGCGAAGGCAGATGCTTAACCAAATGAGCCACCCAGGTGCCCTGACAAATTAGATTTTAAATCAAAGACTGTAGTAAGGGATGAAGAGGAACACTATATCATACTTAAAGGGTGTAGCCAACAAGAGGATCAAACGATCATAAATATTTATGCTCCTAACTTGGGAGCAGCCAATGATATAAACCAGTTAATAACCAAATTAAAGAAACACATTGATAATAATACAATAATAGTAGGGGACTTCAAAACCACACTCACAGCAATGGACAGATCACCTAAGCAGATCAACAAGAAGACAAGGGCTTTGAATGATACCCTGGGCCAGATGGACTTCACAGATATATACAGGGCATTCCATCTTACTGCAACAGAATACATGTTCTTGAGTGCAAAGGAACATTCTCCAGGGGGTTTCTACCTTCATGGTCCTGCATGCCATATTTGAAAGGCTTTTAAGTACCAAAGTCTTAATGTGAAGATAAGACCCTAATTTAGCTGAGGTCAACACACTTGCCTTTCAGTCCAGTTTAGGGCAGTTACCTGAGTGGCAAAGTGACAATGACTTCTTAAGCCACAATAAAATCCTCTCCTCTTATGAATTTTATTCCTGCTCAGTGTGGCAGGAATCAAAGATGTCACCCTCTTTCCTCACCCTCCTTCCTCCTCACCCTTCTGTTCCTCTCTTCACCTCCCAACTGTCACCTCCTCCCTTGTCCTGCTCAGAGCCCCTCTGAACTCCACTCCCCACCCACCCTGGTCACAGGCAGGGACACAGACTCATCCCTGGGATCTCTGGCAGATGAGATTCTGGAGCTGGGGTCTTTTATAGGCCCCAGGCTTGGCTCCGGGAGGGACAGAGGTGGCTCTTGCATAATAAGACACCTGCTGGGTCATTCCTGATATTCCCTGCCTCCCAGGAAGACCCCTCTGAGGCTGGGGTCTGAGGGGCTTTTCCAATCACATCCTTCCTGAGGCTGGAGCCCTGGAGAATCCACTCAGGACCCCAAGGCAGTAATGCCTGCACAAAGACTCCATGTCTTCTGGGAGACCTCAGGTCTAAGCTACAGGTGGTTTCATTTTGTATTTTTTTTCTTTTGTCATTGTGGAAATATTCCATCCTGATTCCCTCTCACACTCCAAGCTCATGTCTTAGGTCTGCTTTAGGTACCCACTGTCCTCAGGCTGGTTGCTCAGGAGACTTGAATTGGGAAAAATCCTCTCCATCCACCCATCCTTTCTGGGTCTGCCCTTTGGTGGGGCCTCTGAATCTGCTTGTCCCCAAGAGGAGATTGTATTACCTTAATTTCTTTTAGTTATGGGGACACTGATGGCTGTCAAGACAACGAACGCTTGGCTTGGTTAGAAGACAAAGATGAACACTTGACTTGGTAGAAGTAGACAAGCTAAAGAATTCAGACCTCTGTACCTATAGTCAGGAAGCCTGGTGTACATTTTAGCTCTGGTACAAACCTCTGAAATATCACTTGTTTCCTAAGTAGTTGTGTTCTTTACTAAAATGATAGTTTTATTCATTGGTTTGAACATTAAGAAATGAAAAAATGTGTTGTATGTTTGGCACATAGAAGATACTTAAAAATGTATGTTAAAATAAATGACTGGCATCTAGAGCTTTTGTTAGATGGGCACTAGATTCCCAACTCTCAAGGAGCTTATCCCTAAACTATAATAAGACACCTGGGAAAGGTTCATCATGTGGGGGATTTCTGAGCTGGGAGCACAGTTATTGTGGGGACAGGGTGAGGTGGGGGTGATGCTGACCAAGAGATTGAGTTCCATTTGTCATTGTGGGATCACAGTTTGGGTTAGATAGGTTACTCATATTTTGAGAGCACACTATGTGCCAGCCATTGGGCCACAGACAGGGACAGAATGTGAGCAAAAGAGAGCTGACCTCACCCTCACTGAGGTCCCAGTATAAGGAAGACAGTGGATAATCTCTAAGTCTCTTTTAGCCTGGAGGTGTCCAATCTCCAACCTATTTATTATTTACTTTCAGATACAGGGCCTGCCTTCCAAGAGCTTCCAGGTCAAGGATGAAATGAATCAACACATGAACAAAGTATTTAGTTAAACAGACATTCCTTTAGTGACTTGGTTGGAGTCTATGCACAATGGTCAGGAATTTGGGATTCACAGGTAAATCAGACTCAACCTCTACTCTGAGAAGCTCACAACCCACTGGACCTTCTGAAATTCTTCTTTGCATGGGAGAAGTCCAAATGATCCAAAGGAGATGGTGTTGAAATTCATCTCCTGAATCATTATTTTGTAATGAGATTTGTGGGAAACTTCATTTAATCTACTCTGTCATTGCTGTTGTCATTCTAAGTTTCCTGATTCTCTGAGAGGAGGTATTTGTAACCATGATGTAGGTCTAATGGATAGGAGTGTATGTGTGTTTATATGAAGTGTGTGTGTGCACCCACATGTGTGTACACCTATACATGCATGCACACACATTGATAGACTGGAGGTGAATAGAAAAGCACAAAAGATGGGGCACCTGGGTGGCTCAGTCAGTTAAGCATCTGCCTTTGGCTCAGATCATGATCTCAGGGTTCTGGGATCAAGGCCCACTTCAGGCTCTCTGCTCAGCAGGGAGTCTGTTTCTCCTTCTTCTCCATACTCCCCACTTGTGCTCTCTCTCACTCTCTCTATCTCTCAAATAAACAAAACTTTAAAAAAAAGAAAAAAAGCAGAAAAGAGCCAATCCCCCTGCTTCTCAGTGGCAGGGGATAGAGAAGAACCTCACTATATGCTCCCATGTCCAATTTCCTTTTAAGGTGCCTCGTCCCTGTATCATGACCTGAACTGAGTGTCACAGCATGCTATTCATGAGTGGTCCCTGCTCATCAGCTGTGTCTTCCATATTTTCAAATGTTCTGGCTATTTGTGTTGATCTCCACAGTTTGGATCCCATCAGAATGTGAGATTCACTGAGTAAAGAAACACTATTCCTGTCCTCCTGGGATCCCGCAGACTAGTTGGTACAGTTGGTTGCTCAAACAAATAAACATAGTGGATGTGTGTACAAACAATGATGAATACCAGGGGGGAGCTTGCTTCCTAGTCCCTTTAGCTTGGGAATTAAGAACCTCTGAGCTGGAATCTGTAAATGTTTCCTGGATCATTCCACCTGAAGGTCTTGCTAGGACCTCAAATCCATTCCCTCCCAATGTGTGTTCTGTCTACATCATGTGATCATTTCCCTGGTCATGGAACTTGGTACAATCCTTGATTTATCCATTTTCTCCAATGTAAACATATAAAGAAATATCAATTCTTATATATTCTTCTTGAAAAATTCTCTTAATCCTTTCTATCATCTCATTCCTACTCCTCCTGCACTATGCCTCACTTCACAAAGCCTGGAGAGAAACAAGTGACCACCCATCTCATGAGAAGGAATTGGCATGTGATGACCCAGGGCTCTGGAGCCTCAGCCTAGTGACCAGCTTCTTGGGAACATCAGACAATCTGAGGCTCATCTTTGGGGACGGATGTGGCTTGTTGATGGCCTGTCCAGTTCTTGGTTACTAGTGAGAAGCCTGGTTGCAACTGTGGCTTTCTGGAAGGAGAAGACTTTGAGGTAGGGATGTCAGGAATGGCTCCACTAATTCCTTGGTAGTGTAAAAATTGCTCCTGCAACTCTCAGAGACAAGGCTCACCTTGGAGCCCTACCTAGGGTTTCCCTGTAAAAGGTACCCCTGGCCCTTCTTCCTCATCTTCCATAACATCTCAGGAGCCTGAACTAACTCTGAGTGTGGTCTCAGTAAGTCAGTCTGTGCAGGCATCTCTGGGCCTGAATGTGGTGAATGAAAACACGGGAGTGAAGAGGAGGAATCAGGGGTGAAACATAGGGAGGGTTCTGGGAGAGCAGGGCTCAGACTTGGGGAGCATAGTCCTTGTGTCCAGAAGGAAAGTGAGCAGCTCTGGTGGTCTCTATTTAGTGTTCCTGGACATCAGATATCACACACCTGATACACCTGAAGAGGATGGGTCTCTGCTTAGTTGTGAATTCATTTTGTAGGCATGTGGATAAAATGGTGACAAACTGATCTTGGTATATAGCATATATTCTGTGCACAGAATTGAAATGCCAACTACACTCATCTATGGGACTTTTGCTCTGGAATGGGAGTATGCTTTAAAGACATGTTACTAGCATATGAAAATGGTTTGAGAATAGAACATATTCTTCTATGTTTGATGCACTATTTGGAATTAATGTTGCTTTAACTCCTGCTGAGATGTCCTGTCAGCAGAACCAGTAGCAGTGTCAACCCCTCCCAAGTGTGTCCCAAAGTGCCCCAGCCCTAAGTGTTTCCCCAAGTGTCCACCCCATTGTCCAGCCCTATATCCCCCTCTAGTCTCTTTCTGCTGTGGCCCCAGCTCTGGGGATGGTGGGTGTTGCCCGAAACACCAGAGGCTCTTTCTCTTCCACTGGCACCGGCACCAGAACACCGACAGCTGTGAGTGTGAGCCCAGAGTGTGTGTGTGTGTGTGGTGGGGGGCGCCTCAGCTGCTCCCATGGTTCTAGGGGCTGCTGCTGACCTGGGCCCTGAGGACCACAAAAAGTAACAAAGGGAGAGAAAATAATCCTGGGCCTGCCCCTACCAGACGCTTTCTCTTTTTCTTTCTCCTCCCTATAACTTGGAGGCTGAAAGAGTCCAAGGACACTTGGAATATTTTAATGGTAGATATTTCTGTTTGACCCATCATTCCAATTGTTCACTAGACAATCTAACTTTACCTCTGACTTGTTTCCTGATGTGACAATAAACTTCACATTTTCTGCTCACATTGTGCTTTGGTCTTTATCATTCCTTCTTCATTTAGGGTCAATTATCAGTGACCTAGCCTTCTTCCTCCCACACAAAATCCACACACTTTTCACTCAACATTCAAGCTTCTTCATTTACTCTGAGGAGCCTCCAAAATGTCAGCCCATCCTGGGCTTTCATAGGAGGCACTACCTTCTTTTTTTATTATTATTATTATGTTATGCTAATCACCATACATTAAATCATTAGTTTTTGATGTAATGTTCCATGATTTACTCTTTGTGTATAACACCCAGTGCTCCATGGAGTACATGCCCTCTTTAATACTGATCACCAGGCTAACCAATCCCCCAACCCCCTCCTCTCTAGAACCCTCAGTTTGTTTTTCAAAGTCCATAGTCTTTCACGGTTCTTCTCCTCCTCCGATCTCACCACCTTCATTCTTACCTTCCTGCTATCTTCTTCTTTCTCCTTCTCCTTCTCCTTCTCCTTCTCCTTCTCCTTCTCCTTCTCCTTCTCCTTCTCCTTCTCCTTCTCCTTCTCCTTCTCCTTCTCCTCCTTCTTCTTCTTCTTCTTCTTCTTCTTCTTCTTCTTCTTCTTCTTCTTCTTCTTCTTCTTCTTCTTCTTCTTCTTCTTCTTCTTTTCTTCTTCTTCTTTTACCATATAATGTATTATTTGTTTCAAAGGTACAGGTCTGTGATTCAACAGTCTTACACAATTCACAGTGCTCACCATAGCACATACCCTACCCAATGTCTATCACCCGTCCACCCCATCCCTCCCACCCACCACCACTCCAACAACCCTCAGTTTGTTTCCTGAGATTAAGAATTCCTCATATCGGTGAGGTCATATGATACATGTCTTTCTCTGACTGACATATTTCGCTCAGCATAATACCCTCCAGTTCCATCCACATCGTTGCAAAAGGCAAGATCTCATTCCTTTTCATGGCTGCATAATATTCCATTGTATATATATACCACTTCTTCTTTATCCATTCATCTGTCAATGGACATCTTGGCTCTTTCCATTGTTTGGTTATTGTGGACATTGCTGCCATATACATCTGGGTGCACGTACCCCTTCAGATCCCTACATTGGTATCTTTGGGGTAAATACCCACTAGTGCAATTGCTGGGTTGTACGGTACCTCTATTTTCAACTTTTTGAGGAACCTCCATACATTTTTCCAGAGTGGCTGCACCAGCTTGCACTTCCACCAACAGTGTAGGATGATTCCCCTTTCTCCGCATCCCCACCAAAATCTGTCCTCTGATGTGTTAATTTTAGCCATTCTGACTGGTGTGGCATGGTATCTCACTGAGGTTTTGATTTGGATTTCCCTGATGCCGAGTGCTGTTGAGCACCTTTTCATGTGTCTGTTTGCCATTTGGATGTCTTCTTTGCAGAAATGTCTGTTCATGTCTTCTGCCCATTTCTTGATTGGATCATTTGTTCTTTGGGTGTTGAGTTTGATAAGTTCTTTACAGATTTTGGATACTAGCCCTTTATCTGATATGTCATTTGCAAATATCTTCTCCCATTGTGTCGGTTGTCTTTTGGTTTTGTTGACTGTTTCCTTTACTGTGCAAAAGCTTTTTATCTTGATGAAGTCCCAATAGTTCATTTTTGCCCTTGCTTCCCTTGCCTTTGGTGATGTTTCTAGGAAGAAGTCACTGCAGCTGAGGTTGAAGAGTTTGCTGCCTGTGTTCTCCTTTAGGATTTTGAGGGATGCCTGTCTCACATTTAGGTCTTTCAACCATTTTGAGTCTATTTTTGTGTGTGGTGTAAGGAAATGGTCCAGTTTCATTCCTCTGCATGTGGCTGTCCAATTTTCCCAACACCATTTGTTGAAGAGACTGTCTTTTTTCCACTGGACATCCTGCCTTGTCGAAGTTTAGTTGACCATAGAGTTGAGGGTCCATTTCTGGGCTCTCTATCCTGTTCCATTGATCTATGTGTCTGTTTTTGTGCCAGTACCATACTCTCTTGATGATGAAGCTTTGTAATAGAGCTTGAAGTCTGGAATTGTGATGCCACCAGCTTTGCTTTTCTTTTTCAACATTCTTCTGGCTATTCGAGGTCTTTTCTGGTTCCATACAAATTTTAGGATTATTTGTTCCATTTCCTTGAAAAAAATGGATGGTATTTTGATAGGGATTGCATTGAATGTGTAGATTGCTTTAGGTAGCATTGACATCTTCACAATATTTGTACTTCCAATCCATGAGCATGGAACATTTTTCCATTTCTTTGTGTTTTCCTCAAACTTTCATGAGTATTTTCTAGTTTTCTGAGTACAGATTCTTTGCCTCTTTGGATAGATTTATTCCAAGATATCTTATGGTTTTGGGTGCAATTGTAAATGGGATCAACTCCTTAATTTCTCTTTCTTCTGTCTTGTTGTTGGTGTATAGGAATGCGACCGATTTCTGTGCATTGATTTTATATTCTACCACTTTACTGAATTTCTGAATGAGTTCTAGCAGTTTTGGGGTGGAGTCTTTTGGGTTTTCCACATAAAGTATCATATCATCTGCAGAGTGAGAGTTTGACTTCTTCTTTGCCGATTTGGATGCCTTTGATTTCTTTTTGTTGTCTGATTGCTGTGGTTAGGACTTCTAATACTATGTTGAATAGCAGTGGTGAGAGTGGACATCCCTGCCATGTTCCTGACCTTAGGGGGAAAGCTCTCAGTTTTTCCCCATTTAGAATGATATTGGCTGTGGGTTTTTCATAGATGGCTTTTATGATATTGAGGTATGTACTCTCTCTTCCTATACTCTGAAGAGTTTTGATCAAGAAACGATGCTGTACTTTGTCAAATGCTTTTTCTGCATCTACTGAGAGGATCATATGGTTCTTGTTCTTTCTTTTATTGATGTATTGTATCACATTGATTGATTTGTGGATGTTGAACCAACCTTGCAGGCCCAGGGATAAATCCCACTTGGTCGTGGTGAATAATCCTTTTAATGTACTGTTGGATCCTATTGGCTAGTATTTTGGTGAGAATGTTTGCATCCATGTTCATTAAGGATATTGGTCTGTAATTCTCCTTTTTGATGGGGTCTTTGTCTGGTTTTGGGATCAAGGTAATGGTGGCCTCATAAAACGAGTTTGGAGGTTTTCCTTACATTTCTATTTTTTGGAACAGTTTCAGGAGAATAGGTATTAATTCTTCTTTAAATGTCTGATAGAATTCCCCTGGGAAGCCATCTGGCCCTGGGCTTTTGTTTGTTGGGAGATTTTTGATGACTGCTTCAATTTCCTTAGTGGTTATAAGTCTGTTCAGGTTTTCTATTTCTTTCTGGCTCAGTTTTGGTAGTTGATACATCTCTAGGAATGCACCCATTTCTTCCAGGTTATCCAATTTGCTGGCATAGAGTAGCTCATAATATGTTCTTATAATTGTTTGTATTTCTTTGGTGTTGGTTGTGATCTCTCCTCTTTCATTCATGATTTTGTTGATTTGGGTCATTTCTTTTTTCTTTTTGATAAGTCTGGCCAGGGGTTTATCAATCTTGTTAATTCTTTCAAAGAACCAGCACCCAGCTTCATTGATCTGTTCTACTGTTCTTTTGTTTTCTATTTCATTGATTTCTGCTCTGATCTTTATTATTTCTCTTCTCCTGCTGGGTTTAGGCTTTATTTGCTGTTCTTTCTCCAGCACCTTTCTCCCTACACCTTTAGGTGTAGGGCTAGGTTGTGTTTTTGAGAACTTTCTTGTTTCTTGAGAAAGGCTTTTATTGCTATATACTTTCGTTTTAGGACTGCCTTGGCAGCATCTCAAAGATTTGGAACCGTTGTGTTTTCATTTTGACTGGTTGATAAGATTTTTTAAAATTCTTCTTTAATTTCCTGGTTGACCCATTCATACTTTAGTAGGATGCTCTTTTGCTTCCATGTATTTGAGTTCTTTCCAACTTTCCTCTTGTGATTGAGTTCTAGTTTCAAAGCATTGTGGTCCGAAAATATGCAAGGAATGATCCCAAACTTTTGGTACTGTTTGAGACCTGATTTGTGACCTAGGATGGGATCTATTCTGGAGAATGTTTCATGGGCACTCGAGAAGAATGTATATTCTGTTGCTTTGGGATGGAATGTTCTGAATATATGTGTGAAGTCTATTTGTTCCAGTGTGTCATTTAAAGTCTTTATTTCCTTGTTGATCTTTTGCTTAAATGATCTGTCCATTTCAGTGAGGGCGGTGTTAAAATCCCCCACTATTATTGTATTGTTGTCAATGTGTTTCTTTGCTTTTGTTATTAATTAGGTTATATAAGTGGCTGCTCCCATGTTAGGGGCATAGATATTTACAATTGTTAGATCTTCTTGTTGGATAGATCCTTTAAGTAGGATATAGTGTCCTTCCTCATCTCTTATAGTCTTTGGTTTAAAATCTAATTTGTCTGATATAAGGATTGCCACCCCGGCTTTCTTTTAGTGTCCGTTAGCATGGTAAATGGTTTTCCACCCCCTCACTTTCAATCGGGGGTGACTTTGGGCCTAAAATGAGTCTTCTGCAGAGAGTATATTGATGGGTTTTGTTTTTTTTATCCAATCTGATAGCCTGTGTCTTTTGATTGGGGCATTTAGTCCATTTACATTCAGGGTAACCTTTGAAAGATACGAATTTAGTCCCATCGTATTGCCTGTAAGGTGACTGTTACTGTATATTGTCTGTGTTCCTTTCTGGTCTATGTTACTTTTAGGCTCTCTTTGCTTAGAGCACCGCTTTCAATATTTCTTGTAGGCCTGGTTTTGTGTTTGCAAATTCCTTTAGTTTTTATTTGTCCTGGAAGCTTTTTATCTCTCCTTCTATTTTCAGTGACAGCCTAGATGGATATAGTATTCTTGGCTGCATATTTTTCTCATTTAGTGCTCTGAAGATATCATGCCGGTCCTTTCTGGCTTGTCAGATCTCTGTGGATAGGTCTGTTGCCAAGCTAATGTTTCTACCATTGTAGGTTCCAGATCTCTTGTCCCGAGCTGCTTTCAGGATTTTCTCTTTGTCTTTGAGACTCGTAAGTTTTACTATTAGATGTTGGGGTGTTGACCTATTTTTATCGATTTTGAGAGGGGTTCTCTGTGCCTCCTGGATTTTGATGCCTGTTTCCTTCCCCAAATTAGGGACGTTCTCTGCTATAATATGCTCCAATATTCCTTCTGCCCCTCTCTCTCTTTCTTCTTCTTCTGGGATCCCAATTATTCTAATATTGTTTCATATTATGGTATCACTTATCTCTCAAATTCTGCCCTTGTAATCCAGTGGTTGTTTATCTCTTTTTCTCACCTTCTTTATTTTCCATCGTTTGGTCTTCTATATCATTAATTCTCTCTTCTGTCTATTTATTCTAGCAGTTAGAGCTTCCATTTTTGATTGAACCTCATTAATAGCCTTTTTGATTTCGACTTGGTTAGATTTTAGTTCTTTTATTTTTCCAGAAAGGGTTTCTCTAGTATCTTGCATGCTTTTTTCAAGCCCAGCTAGTATCTTTAAAATCATGATTCTGAACTCTAGTTCTGACATCTTACTAATGTCCATATTGATTAGGTCTCTGGCAGTCAGTATTGCCTCTTGTTCTTTTTTTTGAGGTGATTTTTTCCATCTTGTCATTTTGTCCAGAGGAGAATAGATGATTGAGAGAACAAAATGCTAACAGGGTAACAATATCCCCAGAAAATATACCCTAAACAAATAAGAAAATACCTGAAATCGGGGAAAAGAAAGGTAAAGAAAGAAAAAAGAAAAAAAAAGAAAAAGAAAAAGATAAAAACAAACAAAAACAAAACAATAAAAACCAGAATATGATCAAATTTGATCAGGCTGGTGCATAGATCAGTTGCACACACTAGATTTTGGGCATATTTTGGTCTGTTTGAAGAAATTGCCTCCCAAAATTTTAAAGAAAGAAAAACTTACATATGTCCAAAAATAAGGGTTAATAAGATGAAGGGATGGAATATAACTATAAAGATGAAAATTATAAAAGATTTTATAGAAGGAATTTATAAGAAGCTGTTTGAGAAAAGAAAGAAGGGGATTTAAAAAAAGGGGGGAGAGAATGGGATCAGGCAGGAGACTAGTACAAAGCCATACACTAAAGATTAGGGTATATTTTGGTCTGTTAGAAGAAACTGTATCCCAAAATTTTAAAGAGAGTACAACTTATATATATATACCAAAAATAAGGTTATTAGTATAAGGGATAGAATATGACTCTAAAAATGAAAACTAAAAAGATTTTTTTAAAAAAGGGATTGATAAGATGTTGGTCGAAAAAGCGAAAAAGAAAAAAAAAAGAAAGTTAAAAAAATTAACCTTGAAAGACTACAGAATCATGGGGAAAAGCCATGAATTCTATGTGCAGTATTTCCCTGGCGCTGGAGATCTGCCTTTCTCATTGATGGGTAAAGTTGGTCTTGACTGGCTGTTCTTGCTGATCTTCTGGGGGAGGGGCCTGTTGCCATGGTTCCCAAATGCCTTTGCTGGAGGTGGAATTGACCCACCCTTATCCTCCAGGCTAAGTAATCTGCTCGGGTATGCCTTGGGAGCTTTTGTTCCCTGCAAGCTTTCTGTACAGCTTTGGAGGACGAGAGTGAAAATGGCAGCGTCTCAGTCTCCACTCCAGAGGAGCCAAGAACTCGGGTCCCCACCCCTCAGTGCACCCCCAGAGGAAAGCAGTCAATCACTCCCGTCTCCCTGGTTTCCAGACGCACTCTGTGATCACCAGGCCAGTGACCAAGTTTTCTGTCTCTGGCACACGACTCCATGTGGAGTCTTCAAACCCAGCAGATTCCTGTGGTGCGCTCCCATGCCACTCCTCCGGGGGGAGGAAGGGGAGTCTCCCCGGATCTGCTGCTTGTTGGGTCCGTGCTGGAAGAGCAGAGGCCTGACTGTGCCATGGATCACAGTTTATAGCGACCCCAAGATGAGAGCCCACTCCTTGGCTCTGTCTTTGCAGCTGGTTTCTCTGCTCCAATACCTGGGAACTCTGCCACCATCAGGCACCCCCGGTCTTTCTGTGACCCTGAGGGTCCTGAGACCACACTGTCCCAGCGAGGGTTCCACCCTCCTCTTAGACAGTGGAGCGACATCCCTCAGTGGAGTGGACTTCTAAAAGTTCTGATTTTGTGCTCTGCTGCTCTATCACTTGCCCGTAGCTGGTTGACGGAAGCCCCCTCCCCCGCCGTCTATCTTCCTGAATATGGCCTCTGATTCACTTCTCCACACATCCTACCTTCGAGAAAGTGGTCGCTTTTCTGTTCAGAGAGTTGCTGCCATTCTTTCCTTCAATCTCCTGTTGAGTTAGTAGGTGTTCTAAAATGAACATTTTTTTCCACGGACGTCTTTCATACATTTCCGTGGCCTGAAGCCACTTGGGTGGACACTTGGGGATGCACTTGGCTGGGAGCTGGCACTTCTGTTGGTTTTGCTGGCAGGACATCTTAGAGAAAGTTCAGTTACTCTAAAAAGCAATGCAGATATTTTGAAAGTTCAGTGACTATAAACTTTATTTGTATCACTATTTTTCTCCAGAGTCTGAAGTTCTACAACTGATTCTAATGCTCCAAGACCCATATCTTTACAGTGGAGAAGTCCACTTTCCTGGAATAGGAGAAATCAGGCAGGGTAACACCTTCTCCTACCTGTCCTGGTTTTCCCAGGACCACTGACTTCCAAGGCAGCGAGTTGGGTAGTTTCCAAAGTCTTAAATTATTTTTATGATGGACTCTAATTTATGCATTCTAGAAACCACATGGTTAGCCTGAGTCCATGGTTACACCTGTCTTTTTCATCTCCCCCTTTTTTTTTTCTTTCTTCCATCATGGGCTCTGCCTTCAGTTATAGTTTTTGGCCCTGTGTGGGTATCTCTTGTCCTACAGACTAGCTTCCCCTACCCCAACCCCAATCTCAATTAACATTCCTCCCTACTGAGAGGGCTACTTCTGAGCCAACAGATGATTTCCTTGAGCCTGATCTTCCTGCAGTTACCAGTTAGTTCCCATTCTCTCCAACCTGGAGTGGCTTGTCCCATTCAGCTGAGGTGTGGCCATCCCAGCTATCCCCAAACTGCCATCAGATTGGTAAGGACACTTACCTTGTTTTCCAAATGTCAGGCAAGCAATGGATAGGTCAAGTGAAGTGAGGAGGTCTTTTATACACATCCTGCACCCAATTCAAGGGAATGAGCCACAATGATGTGAAAGCTCTTCCCGACCAGGTGGTTATGATGGCAACTTCCCACATTCCTGTGTTTCTCTGTCATTCTGCCACTTTATCACACTGGGTCACTACTGGATCCTCATGAGTATCTTCCCAGAGCATCCCTTCCTTCTGTAAAATTTAGAAGGAGTTCCATAAAGATAAGAAGATCATGATTTACAAGGGAGTTTACAATGGCCATGCTTGGGGACTGAACTTAGGGTTTCTGCAGGAATCCAATAGAAGCTTTAGATGAAAATCTAAGGCCACAAGTGTTGGATCACCCTAGGACATAGGTGGGAGCAATGTAGCATCATGGATAAAAGGCCCTGCTGGAAAGGATTTCAGCCCAGTACCTATACTCTACACATAGATGAGGAATTTAGTGCCAGAGAGGACAAAGGAGATGCTCAAAGTTGTGCAGTGTCTGAATTGGAAGCCAGGCACCCCTTTCTTTGACCTTAGTCCCTTCTTTTCAACCTACTTGGTCATGTCCACTGGAATCTACTACCTCTGTGCCCACCAGATCCCTTCTTCATGCCACTTCCTACCCATTTTGTTTAGTTTATCATTTCAACCACTTTTTTTACCAATATAATAAATTTTCTTGCTCCTTTGGCTTATTAATGCACTTGACTGACAAAACCCCAACCCTGGCCACTTCCTCCCTGTTATGCCTAGCTGCTATAAATACAAAAACAACATCAAAAAAGACACTTTGGCAGGTTGGCACCATCATAAGATCATGACCATCCATCCAGGCTGAGCCCAAACCTGCTTGGTGATTCCATATACTTCTCCGTGTTCACACACACACACACACACACACACACACACACACACACACACACACCATGCTTTTTCTCTTTTCTGAAACCTTCCAAATACTCTTTGATGCCTTTAAATAGATTAGATATGACCTCTACTCCAAGGGGCAGAGAGTAGCTGTCAAATGTAAGGCACTTCCACTTCCCATTACCAGGTCTTTAAGCCTACTTATGCCTGCAACCATCCTTTATGATCTCCTTGTTACAAGAGGAATGGCCTCTTTTCTTTTCTAAGGCCTGTCCCTGCTACTTTGTTCTGGATCCTTGTATGTTCAGCCTTGGTTATATTAGTTTTTCCTGTGAAATGCTGTCATGGTGCCCCATATTTCTATAACACCATGCTTGTATTTATTTTTCAGTATCTCTCATCCTGGATAGAATGAAATCTCCATGTTCTTAGCACCTGCACAGTGCCTGGCATCTTGTAAGTGCTCAAAAAATATTTGTTGAATTAATGAGTTATTTGTGGTTGAGACAAAGGTCTCCCTCCTTTCACACCTTGAGAGAGAGTAGTTTGGGAGGCCAGGCCAGCAGTAAGTGCATGCGGCAGGTTTGGGAGGTCCTCCCAGGGTGGGGTCCCCCAGACAGACCAGCTTCAAGAACTTTGCAGTGAAGTCAGACAGAGCTCTGGTTCTGGCTCTGCTACTGCCTCTGGGTTTCAGAGTAGACTGGACCAGATGATTTCAGTACATGATCAAATCTATATTTGCATTTATGAGCATCAGACCTCCAAGGAGCTAACATTCAGCCCAAGTGCTGCGTTTCCCGGTTTTTGCTTTTCCCTGAACATATTTTGTCTGGAGGTTCGCGTGGGGATGAACTCCACAAAGTGGAGACAGCTGGTGTGTATATGAGGATGTAGAATATTTGAAGGTAAGTCACACTATGAGGTAGCAACTCCATATAGTCTATTTAGTCAATCCCAGTTGTCAGAGGATATTACTTAACTTCTTGCCTTGTTATGCCAAAGCAGAACATTGTGTATGTATGTGACTCATATAATTATGCCTCTCCTAGCTGTGAATGTGAGCTCCTAAAGCCCAGATCAGCAGGGATAGACAAAGTTATGCTCCTTCCCTGCATGGCCCCTACTAAAATATTACAAATAATTTTTAAAATTTGTAAAACATTGTTCTATTGTATTGACCCAATACAGCAATGAACCACTGGTTCAGTGAGGAAAATTTTTTATCCCAACAGAAATTCCTTTCTTATAGTAACTTTGCAAATACCACTTTAAGGACATTTATTTACTGAATGATGGTTATGTGCAGGGTTTTGTGAATTCAGAGAAGATTAAGATACTTCTTTGTCTTAAGATGCAAGTGGGGGACACCTGGGTGGCTCAGTCAGTTAAACGTCTGCCTTCGGCTCAGGTCATGATCCCAGGGTCCTGGGATCAAGTCCCACATCGGGCTCCCTGCTCGGCGGGGAGCCTGCTCCTCCCTCTGCCTGCTGCTCCCTCTGCTTGTGCTCTCTCTCTCTCACTTTTTCTCTCTCACACACAAATAAATAAAATCTTAAAAGAAAAAAGATGTAAGTGGGATAATGTGAGGAAAAGACAGGGAATTAAAATTTATTCTCAACCTCCCATCCATCAAACATGTTATTTGTACTATCACAATACATCAGCTCATTGAGTTTCTTATTGTTAATCCCATTTTACAGATTAAAAAAGACTGTGGCTCAGGAACAGAGTGGGCATCAGTCAGAAGGTGAGGGGTAGCTGGCATTCTAGACAGAGGGAAGAAGAGCACAGGCGGAGGCACAGAAATGTGTAGGGGCATGATTTTTCTGGAAAGAGTGGAGATAATATTTGGTAAGAGCATAGTGTTGAGACACTAGCTGGGCAGAAAAGAAGGAAGGGCCCAGAACATTAAGAGCTTTACTTGTTGGGTTATGTACTTGAGATTAGACTAATGGTGAATAGATTAATGGCTGTAGATTAATGACTTCCAAATTACATTCCTTGGAACCCTGTTGTCAGGGATATTCAAACATCAGTTCTTCCAAGAGCCACCCCTCTGGGCAGTATGAGCTGCTCTCTGTGGCTGCCCTTCCAGCTGCCTACCCCACATCCCCTCATCGTCTTCTATATCAGCTCCACATCTTAACACCGCATGGAGGCTGGAAGGTGGGTCTTGGAGTCGGGGTACTGGCATCTGAACCATGGGTAGGTTATTTAATGTTTTTGAGCCTCATCTTTTTTTTTTCTTTTAAATCTTTAAAATGGGATTAACAAAAAATGGGATTAACAATAAGAAACTCATAGGGGTGCCTGAGTGGCTCAGCCATTAATTGTCTGCCTTCAGCTCAGGTCATGATGCCAGGGTCCTGGGATTGAGCCCTCCATTGGGCTCCCTGCTCAGTGGGAAGTCTGCTTCTCCCTCTCTCACTCAACCTGCTTGTGTTCCCTCTCTCGCTGTCTCTCTCTCTCTCTCTCTGACAAATAAATAAAAAATAAAATCTTTTTCTTAAAAAATATAACAAACACATAGAGCTATTTTACTGTGATAATACAGATAATGTTTGACAGAGAGCAGGTTGGAAATACATTTTAATTTCCTTCCTTTTCCCAACATCATCCCCCATCATCACATGGGGGAGGGGGCTAAAAATTTTGAATCACATTTTGAAATACCACAAATCCTTAGTTCTTGACTATTTGGGCTGCCTGGGATGGGGGGAGCCTGAGCAGACAACACTCTGGGCCTTCCACTTCACCCCAGCTATAGAGTAATTTGACTGCTTTATGTATTGAAGGTATACATTCCTTTTAACTTGGAAACAGAATCATGGTGCTTTAAAAGGTTTGACCAGGGACAGTTGGGCCACCCTTGACCACTTAAGCAAAAGGAAGAACCTGATGAGATTTACATTTTAGAAAGATCACTCAGCTCAGGTGACCTTAGGTGCTGTGATTTGGTTACTCAAGAAGCTGAAGTCTGTGGTGAATGGCCAGGATATAAGTTTGATGTGTGGATCAGATCTGGACTCGAGGGAGTTCTCATTAATGAGCTTGTAGACAAAGGGACCAGTTGGAAGGTGATTGGAGGGTCTTTACTTGGCTGAATCCAGTCCGCATACAGCCCAGGCATTCCTGGATTCTGTTCTTAGCTGCCCAAGCACTTCCTCACCATCCTGTCTATTTGAGGATTCAAGCATGCTATGGATTCCTGCCTGTCTTAGGTGTGTCCCTTAATAGAAGGGTGAGGGCAGCATTGGCATGCATGAGATTCTTATCATGCTAATTCCCAAGTGATGAAAGAAAGGAAAACAAGGATCTTCCTTCTGTTGGAGGAGTCAGACCTTCGGACAATCCCCCTATGGGCCAGAATCCCAGTGTGCAAGCAGACATGTGGGTCCGACCCTAGCAAACAGCACTGGGAGAGGATTCATGGTCCTCCCAAGGGCAATGGGATTTTTTCTTTCTTTCTTTTTTATTTAAATTCAATTAATTAACATGGTGTATTATTAGTTTCAGAGGTAGAGTTGAGTGATTCATCAGTCTTATATACCAGTGCTCATTACATCATGTGCCCTCCTTAATGTCCATCACCGAGTTACCCCATCCCCCCACCCCCGTCACCTCCAGCAACCCTCAGTTTGTTTCTTATGGTTAAGAGTCTCTTATGGTTTGTCTCCCTCTCTGATTTCATCTTGTTTTATTTTTCCCTCCCTTCCCCTATGCTTCTCTGTTTTGTTTCTTAAATTCCACATATGGGTGAGATCATATGATAATTGTCGTCCCCTGATTGGCTTATTTCACTTAGCATAATATCTTCTAGTTCTATCCAAGTCATTGCAAATGGCAAGATCTCAGTTTTTGATGGCTGAGCAGTATGCCTTTGTATATATATATATATATATATATATATATATATATATATATATACCACATTATCTTTATCCATTCATCTGTTGATGGACATCTGGGCTCTTTCCACAGTTTGGCTATTGTGGACATTGCTGCTATGAACACTAGGGTGCAGGTGCCCCCTTCGGATCACTACATTTGTATCTTTGGGGTAAATACCTAGTAGTGCAATTGCTGGGTTGTAGGGTAGCTCTATTTTCAACTTCTTGAGGAATCTCCATACTGTTTTCCAGAGTGGCTGCACCAGCTTGCATTCATACCACAGTGTAAGAGGGTTTCCCCTTTCTCTGCATCCTCGCCAACATCTGTCATTTCCCAACTTGTTAAATTTAGCCATTCTGACTGGTGTGAGGTGGTATCTCATTGTGGTTTTAATTTGTGTTTCCCTGATGCCAAGTGATGTTGAGCACTTTTTCATGTGTCTGTTGGCCTTTTGGATGTCTTCTTTGGAGAGATGTCTGTTTGTATCTTCTTCCCATTTGTTGATTGGATTATTTGTTCTTTGGGTGTTGAGTTTGATTAAGTTCTTTATAGACTTTGGATACTAGCCCTTTATCTGATAAGACATCTGCAAATATCTTCTCCCATTCTGTCAGTTGTCTTTTGGTTTTGTCAACTGTTTCTTTTGCCGTGCAAAAGCTTTTTATCTTGATGAAGTCCCAATAGTTCATTTTTGCCTTTGTTTCCCTTGCCCTTGGAGACATGTCTAGCAAGAAGTTGCTACAGCCGAGGTCACAGAGGTTGCTGCCTGTGTTCTTCTTTAGGATTTTGATGGATCCCTGTCTCACATTTAGGTCTTTTCATCCATTTTGAGGCAATGGGACTTATACCTGGCTTTTTGAAGGACTGATGCAGCTTGTGCTGTTCTTGGGGTGGAGGGAACAGTAATGATCTGGGTTCAATGACCTGGCCTTATGGGTCTTAAGCCGTCCCAATTAGTGGATAAAAGAAAGGAGACAAGACCAACTCAGCATAACATATTCCCATCACTTCCATGAGGTGGCCTCAAAAGCCAGCCACCCTCCCTCATCTGTATAGTGCAGGCTAGAGACCATGTATAATGTGATGGTTAAAACAAATGTTATGAGCAAAGAAATCAACACCATGCCAGCACTGAGTAAGTGTTCTGTAAGCTGCAGTTACAATATAAGCATTGTAATTATTCACTGTGGTCCCAGGCATTTCCCAGCTTCTGAGTCCTGTTCCTGTGGGACTGGGGGACACACACCAATATCATCAGTTCTGGCATTACAGCCCTTCTTTTCTGTAATGTCTCCAACTGCAGAAAACTCTACTGGATTGAAGTAGCAGGTCATCCCTGGAGCACAGGCCCGGGCCTGACACTGACCAGCCATGGGTCATTTGCTTCTTCTGGGCCTCAGGGTCTCCATTTGTGAAATGAGTGTTTGCCTTTGTTGTTTTTTTCTTGATCCCTGATGTAATGATGAGAGCTCGTGCTCAGGGCTGCCAGATCACACTAAACCAGGGTGACTGACTTCCTGAGCTGTTGTCCTTCATAGTCATGAGGATCCTTCTACTATGTAACAAATGCAAGGATTCCTTCTTTCAATCCCAGGCTCCACCCTGGACCCTTAGCTGACCTCAGTGAGTGGGGCAATAGCTAAAACATCCTGTGGTGTCTTGTGTCTACAAATGTCACTATCAAACAATATCTTTTAAGTCCTAAGATAGGAAGGGATGAAGAGAGGACACTTTGCCTATCCTCTTCCTCTAGACACTGATCCCAAGAAGATATTTGTAAATCTTCCAGGAAAGAAGACCCCACAGCCTATAATGACAGAGCTTTCTTGCTCTTGTGAACTTCATTCCTCTCTTCTGATGGGAGAGGTGGGTTCCTCCCAGCAGAGTGAGCAGGACAGGCCTTCCGCTCCAACATGCTCCCATTCTTTTTTTTTTTTAAGATTTATTTATTTGAGAGAGCAAGAATGAGAGAGAGAGAGAGTACATGAGAGGGGGGAGGGTCAGAGGGAGAAGCAGGCTCCCCACCGAGCAGGGAGCCCGATGCGGGACGCGATCCCGGGACTCCGGGACCATGACCTGAGCCGAAGGCAGTCGCTTTAACCAACTGAGCCACCCAGGCGCCCCCATCCTCCCATTCTTAAAGACTGCTTGTACTGATAATATCTCTGACTCATCACAACGCCACGCTAATGACTTCACTATCATTCTCTCCACTGTGCCAAAGGGAGATAACTCAGTAGACTATATCCTTTGTCCTGTAATTAAGACATCTCAGAATCTTTAGAGAAAGACAGGGACTATGAAACTGCAAGGCTTGCTTCCAGTTGGATCTGTCGCATTATCTTTACCTAGGAAGGTCGGTACTATAAAATGTGAGCATAGGGGGCAGGCATTAAGAAGACTTAGGCAAATTCCTCAGACTTTTTGGGCCTGCGCTTTCATCTGTGACATCAGGACCTTCTGCTCTGTCATTCTGAGAACCTATAGTTCTTAGCCTTTCACACTTCTGGAGACAGTGGTCACCCACCTCCCACCCCACCCCCACATTTGTACTACATTTCACATGTTTTGTTTTCTCCTCTTAACAACCCTGTTGGGTGGATATCACCACATATGGAAAAGTTGAGCATTGGAGAGTTTAAGGGCAGGTGCTGATCACATAGTCTCAGTTCTAGAGCAGTAGAGCCAACCCAGCAAGGATTACGTGAAACAAGGAAACTATTCTTTCGGTCTTGCTCTGTGTGCTTTTATAGATCAGGGACTCTAAACCTGGTTGTACCATCTGAAAAGCCCTAAAATTCAGATTCCTGTCACCAATTAAGACCTATTGAGTCATAATCTCCATGGAATGAGTCCTGAGGATTTGCAATGTTTAAATCGCCAGGGGATTCTGCTAGTTTGGGAACCATAGTCCTCGAGTGTTCTTGTAGTGCCACAGAATTGTAGCCAGTCCACGAAACATTCTAGTAATATTTCCACAGCCTTCGACCTTCCTCCAAGCTCTTCCAGGGACCTTCATAGACAGTTAAAAGATGTAGGGAATACAGGCAACTCAGAAAATCATTCAGCCCTGGAGGACTCTTAGCAAACATCTAGTGTAGTTTTCTACCTGGTGCTTCCATACCCTCTCCCATATGCCTAATGATGAGCTTTCTGTGCTAAATTAAAACACTTTTAGTTGAAGAACTCATTAGCTCACAAAGCAGCCCATTTCTTTTTAGACTGTTATTTTGTTAGAAAATTTTCTCTAATAAATGCATGCATCGGATAATAAAGAAATAATAATAATGCCTTAAAAAAGCAGTTCTTGACATATAGTTGGCACTTAATTACTTATTGAATGAGTGGATTAATTAACAATAAAATATGCCATTTGGCTTGGTTATATGACTTCCTTTCACAAATGAGAGTTGAAGATTCAGATAAGTCATTTTATTCAATTCATAGAGTGAAAATAGTGGCAGAATTAGGACTAATATAAGGTCAGTTGATTTCCAACCCAGTGTTTATGCTTGGGGGTGGGTGGGGAGGAGAAGGGCATAGATAGCAAGAGGAGAACATATTCATTCCAACACTACCCTCTTGGGGGCACAGCAACAGAGTTAAGTGTCTGCACTCAGATCACCTAGCTTTTAATTCCAAGTTCCCTTACTTATTGGTTGCACAACATTAGGCTTGTCACTTGTTTCCTCTGTGCCTCGATTGCTCATCTGTAATGGTGATAAAAATTATATCTATTTCATAAAGCTGTTGTGAGGATTAAATGAGTAACATGTGTACAGTGATAGAAGAGTGTTCCTCCACAGTAAGCTCTGTGTAAATACAAATTGCTGCCATTGCTCTTTGTGTTGTTGTTGCTATAATACTTAGGATAATAATTATTATTTTCATTATTTGGGTGGTTCTTCATCCCTTGTTGTTATAATACTTATATAATAATTTATTGTTATTGTTGTTATTTGGCTAAAGACTCTTATTGTCTTTTGTTGTTGTTATAATATTTATAATACTTTATTATTATTATTAATTATTTGGCTAGTTCTGTGTCCCTCAGTGATGAGGATCAATATTTTTATTTCTCCAAAGATTTATAAATACCAGTGAATGCCAAGAGAATGTGTCAGTGACCCAGAAAAGCTGGTTTCACAACCTTCTTCCTACCTCACCCTAAGGACCACCACCACCTTCTACAGAAATCCCATGGGCCTTGCATGGGTTGGGGTTTTAGCTGTGGCAATGGATACTGAGATGGATCAGGCAAGAATTTAAGGTAAACTCCAGTCAAATATTTGAGAAATGGTTCTCATATATCAGGGTTATTATATAAAGCTATAAGGGGAAAGTTCCCTACAATTCACTACCCAATACCTGTAAGAGCAAACTAACTAGGCACCAGAGAAAGGAGTAGAGTTAATGCTTGATCCAGGAAGGGACTGAGTTTGCATGGGGCTTAGGGTGTGCCAGTCACTTCTCGTCCTGTGGCAATCAAAACAAAACAGAAAGAACCTGTCAGAGATAAGGGTAAAAATTCCTGGACCTTCAATCAGAATAATGAAGACAACTATAGGACCATGTAGGGAGGGCCTGCTGAAGCTCCAGGAGGAGGATGGCAGGTGCTAAGTAGAGAGAAGTGTAGAAGTTAGACTTGTGTGTGTGTGTGTGTGTGTGTGTGAGAGAGAGAGAGAGAGAGAGAGAGAGAGAGAGAGAATTGGGGGGGGGTCCTATACTGGTCAGGTGTCAGATGATGCCTGACCAGGGGGTGAACAAAGCAGTGAGGAACACATTCATTTAGGCCCCTTTATCTTATCTCACACCAGAATAAAGAATGAAGGTATTTTGTTGGCCACAGTTTACAAACAAGTGAATTCTATCCCTGGTGAACCAAGTTCTGGCTAGAACTGAGAGACCTTCTGCTTTTAGGCATCTGCCTTTTCCTTGGCTGACCCTCTCTGTCATTTCATAAGCAGCACTTCATTTTAATGCTATGTGCTTTTTTCAGTGGGAGACAAAACAATAGTGGTTTGCCATTTTCTTCTGTGACTGTTTTAGCAATGATGTTAAGTATATTGCTGATGATTGCAACAATTTCCTTCAGACTCCATTGTTAAGAGGCAAGACTTCCCTTGAAAGCTATGTTATTAGGCCATTTGTCTCTCTACATATTCTATCTGCCAGGAAGTTCAGAACTAATCATTAGTCTGAGGTAGATTAACTGTGTGTGTCACAGACTGAATATTTATGCCCTTTTTATTTACTCATAGGCTGTCCCACTTTGCTTTCTGATTTTCCACATGTACTTTTATGATAAAGATTCTATGCCTTCTCCCACTCTGGTTCATAGGGAGAATCCAAACTTGTTCTAACCTGTGTCTGGGTATGGAATGAGGTTTTCTCCTGTCTATAGTCCCACACAGGTGTCCATGACTTCACGCTTTATGCCTAAACCATGCGATGGAAGTTTGTGGGAACTGGGGCTGCTATGGTGGGATGGTGGGAAGAGGAAGCCGAGCAGAGCCTGTTTGGGAGATGGTCTCTAGTGAGTGGAGGTCCTCGTGAAAGATCATCCATTTCAATTTAGTCCCTTGATCCTAAGGATGTCCTGTCTTTCCCCTGACCCATCCTTACCCAGACTTCAAGGATGCTGGCTCACTCATTCTTTCCTCTTTAATCAACAGTCTTTATAGCTCTAGAGGTAAGAAAATATTGTTCATTTAGCATGCACTGACTCCTACGCATCTCATAATTTTGTTTTCAAAATAGAAGACACCATATCTGCATACTGGGATTAAACAAATATGTCAGTGTGTGGCAGATGGCGGGAGCCAGATTTCTCACTGAGAGGTTACAGATAGCAAGAAGGGGGTGTTGGCTAAGAAAGAATTCACTGAAAATTTAAATAAGCAGGCATTAATTTGGGCAACTAGAATTGCAATTCTGGAGACAGATTCAGGTAGAAACCTGATTCATGTTCTGAGGAAAATCAAGAGGGGACAGGGTTATAAAAGCAAGAGGTCATGAGTACAGTTGTCATTTATGTCCTCTCTGCAAAACAGGGATTGAAACCTGGTTAACTGGAGTTGGTTGGGTTAATATGCAAATAAGGGATTGAAACTTGTCAAATCACATTGGCTCCTTTGTAGTGAAGAATGCGAATAATTCAGGGGTCATGGTGAAGAGGGAGTTAAGTTCAGGCTGTGCGCTTGCAGCTGGTAAAAAGTTAATAGTTTGTTCCACGAGGATGCACATATATTCTTCTTTCTGTGGCTTCCTAGCAAGGCTTGCTTACTCCATTTTGAAATCTCCTTTTACAAAGTCTAGAATAAACCATGGACTGAATTAGAGTTGCAGGCATCAGTATGAACTCATGTTCAGCTTAATATAGACACAGATGGATAACTACAGAAATAATTATGGGTATGTGTGCAGAGACTAGTTAATATACACATATATATTTCCAAGCTCTGTCTATTGGACAGCAGGGCATTGGATTACAACCCAAAGTGTAACATAGATATCCAATATCTGTGAGTTAATACTGATATTAATGAATGATAAAGTTTAAAAAAGAGAGAGACGGATGAACAGACAAATCTTTCTACAGAAAAATTCCAAATAATTTGTAGTAGAGTCCCCTCAAGGAGGTGGAGCATAACTCCCTACTTCTTTGAATGGGCTGCATTTAATGACTTCCTTCCAAAAAGAGAAGTGTGGTAGGGAAAGAAAAAGAGCACTTTACAGTGGAAAACTTGCAGACACTAGCACAGTCAGTCAGTTTCGACAGAGATGGCATGTTGACAGCATGTACCCTTGATACGGTGGCTTTACCCCTGCGATCTTCCTCCCCCAGACCCATAATCCAATTCTAAGCATGAGAAAAACACCACACAAATCTCAGTTGAGAGATATTCTACAAAATACCTAACTGGCACCCCTCAAAACTGTCAAGGTCACTGAAAATAAGATAAGTCTAAAAAAGTGTCACCGTCGAGAGGATCCTAAGGAGACAAGACAACTGAATGTAATGTGGCATCCTGGATAGAATCCAGGAACACAAAAATGACATCTGGTAAAAATTAAGGAAACCCAATAGAATATGGGTATGGACTTTAGTTAATAATAATATATCAATATTGATTCTTTAATTGTAATAATTGTACCATGCTAATATAAGATCTAAACCACAGAGGAAACTGGATGCAGGGAACATGGGAAATTCTCTGTACCATCTTTGCAACTTTCCTGTAAATCTTAACTACCCGCAATAAAAAAGCCTACTTTAAAAATTAAGTGCACCTAATGGGGCACCTTAACCTCAGTCGGTTAAGCGACTGACTCTTGATTTCAGCTCAGGTCATCATCTCCGAGTTGTGAGAAGGAGCCCCACTTTGGGCTCCATGCTCAGTGCAGAGTTTTCTTGAGATTCTGTCTCTCACTCTCCCCCACCCCACCTGACTTATGCACGCTCAAGCACTCTCTCTCTCTCTCTGTCAAATAAAATCTTCAAAAACAATTAAGTGCACCCCAAATGTAAGTTACAACTAATATTTATCGAGCTAAATATTTCAAAATATGTTACCTATAATATCACATATAATTCCCTCCACAGTCTCATGAGGCACATACTATCATTTTACCTAATATTTAGATGAGAAAACTGAGGCATAGAAGGGCACAGAAACTTGCATAAGATCTCAGGGTCTTCAAAGATTTGAAATGGGTTTCATCTGACAGGTGTCTGACTGTGTACTCATTCTGTTAAGGAAGGTTTGGCCTAGGACTCACACAGATGCATATAAAAACAGGATGTGATTTTATAAAATAAAGTAGTACATTTACATGAAAATTAAAAATCAGGTAATTCAATAGGTTGTAATATGAAAAAAAATAAGTTTCATTCTAAATAATCTGTGTATGCATTTATTTCTTTGCCTCCTTTTAGGTGTACCTATTCACTTCCCCAGTGAAGCACAATGGATTAAGCTCACATTTGTCATCCCTTCCCTCCCTTCCTCTTATTTAGACATGTTTTATTTTTCATGCTGCTGTGGGCTACCTCTATAACTTTAAATACTGTGACTCAAACCCTATTTCTTCACCTGCCAAGTTGAGGCAACATTTCTTGACTTCCCACTAAATAAAAGATGAAATCAGCACGACATAGCTTGTTTTGCCTTAGGATGATTTTGGTTTCATATTTTATTAATGGCAACTTTACAGGAATAAATAAAAGTAATGACTTTTTATTACTATTTGTGCTATATCATGGAGCATATAATATGTAGTAAAGTAGGGTCTGTCAGACATTGTAAAGGAAGCTGCTGAAAATGCACCGGACCCAGGGCGGGGGCTAGGCTGGCAGCCCTAGTGGTGACCGTTGGCTAGGCTGGTGAGGGCTTGTGTCTCCCAACGGAGACCCAGGAGAGCAGGACACTCTTGAGGCAGGGTGTGAGGTCACTGGGCTCAGTTCAGTTCCCAGGTGAGAACGTCCCTTCTGGAAGACTGCACTGGAAACTGGTGAGGACAGAGACCTATTGAATCGTTCACCCAAGTTTCCCCCAGGTGAATTCAACATGGCTCTTTCAAAGTCCCTAAAGGAGCTCTTTAAAACGTGTCACAACTTGCTTTCTAAAAAAATTTACATGTTCTTTCTTTAGTCCATATAATACTGAAGTCACATTTTTTAAGAATTAGACAAAAGAGCATATTAAATATCAAGAGATCATATTAAATATCAAATGTCAAAATGAAATTTTCTATTTAGGAAATGTTAAAAATGTGTAACTACTTAACATTCGTTAAAACTATGATGTTAGATATAGTAGAAAAAAAAAAAAAAACCCTGTCAGTGCCACTTACTTATTTTGGCTGTCGCTATAAATGTAAGATTTTGGATATAGGCCATTTTGCACAAAATGTGACGTTTGCATTTTTAATTATTTATTATATAACAAAGGTAAATGAACAATATTAAAATGAAACCACACCAAAAAGACACTCTATAATATTGACATTTCTGATGTACACACATATTTAGAAAATGTGAAGATTCCAAATGCAGACCTTTATGAAGAAAAATAATGATCAAATCACTGTTTTTTTTTCTGATGTAGAAATTTCAAAATCAATTTGATACAGGCTAAACAGTGTAGTATGCAATAATACATAAGGTGAACAATTAGCAAAGGAAATCCAAGTATTGATTAGGGAATCTGAGTAGGCCAGTTATTAAATAGTACTCTTGTCAAAGAAAATTTGTTTCTATCAAAACTCTTTTTTTTTGTAATTGTTATTTGGTGAATGTCCATGTTCAATAAAGAACAGAAATAAAAAATAGAAAAAAAAAAGAGATTCTTACATATTAAGCTTTGCACAATCAACCAAATCCTGGTATTTTAGGGGAAAATTAGATTTTTTCCCCCAGAATTCTCTCACACAAACATAGCTGAATATCTAAAATCAAGGATATTTAAAACTTACGAGCTAAATATGGAATTTCAAGCAATGGTATGTCAAAATTCATAAGGCATTGCTTTATACAATAAATAGCACCCTTTTTCCCTCAGAAGGAGAAAGTATCTAATCTTTTTTTTTTGAAAGTATGGAGTTCATGGGGTGCCTGGGTGGCTCAATTGCTTAAGCATCTGCCTTCGGCTCAGGTCATGATCTCAGGGTCCTAGGATGGAGCCCCATGTTGGGCTCCCTGCTCAGCAGGGAGTCTGCTTCTCTCTCTGCCTCCCCCCTCCCCCCACCCCTTCTCCCCTCACCTCTGCTCATGCTTGCTCACACTCTCTCTCTCAAATAAAATAAATAAAAAATCTTTTTTAAAAAAGTATGGATTTCGTGACAGTAAAATAAGTAGATACTTGGCAAGTTTTTCAGAAAGTGTTTTGTTTTTTTTCCCCAACAAACTGGATTTTTCTTTTAGCTAGAGTAATTTTTTATAATATTTATTTATTTGAGAGAGAGAGGGAGAGTGTGCACATGGCAGGGCGGGGGGGCGTGGCAGAGGGAGAAGGAAAGAGAGAATCTCAAGCAGACTTCCTGCTGAGCTCAGAAACCCATGCAGGACTCTATCCCAGGACCCCAGGATCATGACCTGAGGCTGAGATCAAGAGTCAGACACTTAAATGACTGAGTCATCAGGTGCCCCTAACTAGAGTAATTTTTTAACATAGTACTCACTCTTGCTCTTGAACAAAAGAAATCCCTTTCTCCAAAGTGATTTTCTTAAATGGAGGCATTTTCATTGCCTCTAAGATGCAGTCTTCCTGGAGAGTCTGAAAAAAGTCTTCACAGTCTTTAACAATTCTAGAATTCCAATTCTAAAAATTTATCTTAGGAAAATTACTAAGAATAATCACCAACGAAAAAACTTTTTTACTGTTGTTTAGACAGCAAAAGAGTGGAAGCAATATACGTGCCCCAAATCAGGAAACTATTTACACAAATCATGGTGCGTTCACAGGATGGACTATAATAGTGTTGATCAATATTTGTTAGCACAGAAGAGTATTGACAATCGTACTGTTAAGTAAAAGATCAGGTTACAAAGTATTCTGAAATGATCTTATTTTGTGATTTTTTATAAAGTTTGGAAATAGATCCTGAAGTTATTAGCAGTAGTTATTTTTAGGTGATAAGATTTTTGGTTGGTCTTAATCATCTTCCTTATGCTTATTTACATTAAAACATCTTTATACAGGCATGCATCATTTGATTAGTGAGAAAAATTACACATTCAAAATTATATAAAATTATGCTCTATCTATATGCCTATACAGAGAGATATATCGTAGCAGAGGCAAAACCAGGTTCCAGCAGTCAGGACTGCTAAGCTCTGGAAATGGACATCTTGTGTTTTGGGAATTGTAGACAGGCTGATTCTCTGCCCTGAGACTGAGCAATAGAATCCATTGGGATGGGTACTTAGTTAAAAACATATTTTCAGTTTCCCCCAGAAAATGGGAATCAACTAAAAATTATTACCCGGAACTTATATTGATATGCAACCATGTTGAGCCTCAAGCCCCTCCAGGCCCCTCTACTTTACCTCAGGTCCTCCCCACCCCAGGGCAAAAGTCCTTTGGGAGCTGCAGTTTCATACCTGGCTATGAGCTATTCCATACGATCCTCTCACGCTGGCAGTCTAGCCAAATTGAAATCCGTGTCAGTGGCAAGTATCCCACTTGTACATGAAAAGTATCATTTCTACCTGGAAAGTTCCTCATCCTTGTTCCATCCCCAACACCAAAGTCCGCTTGTCTTTAAAAGCCCTGTTGAAATGCTACCCACCCCAGAGGTCGGTTCTCCCCCAAGCAACATGCTCTCTCTGCTTCAGATTTCTCTTTCCAGGGACACCACTTTTAATCTACACCATCAGGATGAGTCTTTCCCTTCTTTCCTTGATCTTTTGTACTCTTTTCCCCCATTGAGTTCACACAAAGTGAGAAAAAAAAAGAAGTATGTCAATCACCTTGAAATTGTATTTATTAGTCTGCATATTTCAATCTACAATGTAACACTGTTTCTCCCACTAGACTGTAAGCTTTTCTAGAACAGAAACAAATCTCCTATTACATCTGGGAACACAGAGCACAGTATAGAGTAGATGCTCAACATATGTTTGTCACACAAAATCTTTCAATGTAAGGATTATGCAATGACATAGGTTGATGGCTATAAGGATGCTGAGACAGAAATCTCAAACCATGTGTCTCTGAAACACCACCAGTCCACATCTTGGAAGGAAAGAAGGGGCAGCATCCACTTGTGGAAGCCTCAGTCCCTCTGGCAACCTCAGGGATTCACAGCAGCCAGGGCTCAGGCTCCACGTTGCTGCTGAGCTGAAGGGGCGGGTGGAAGACTGAAGCAGGAGTGCGGCTTATAGGGGCCAGGAAGTGTTTCCCAGCACTAACTAGAGGGGGAGAGCCTGAGCTTCCCAGCGGTGTGAGTGCAGAAAGCTGGATGGGAGAGGGCAACTGTACCCATGTCCCTCTCCTTTGGGCTGGTCACCTCAGCATTCCTCCTCTTTGATGTGGTAGACTGTGCCACCACTGAGGCAGCGGGGCTTCTTGCGGTGAGCCCTCTGAGAACGGCCAGGACTCTGCTTCCCAGGCTTTTGGGAACCAGAATCACAGCCTCCTGAATGGGGGTCACAGCAAGGAGCAGAGCAGACAGCCAGGGTGGGGGTTGGGCACTGGGGAGATGAGCATTTGGGAGCACTAGGGGGCTCCCAGGCTTGCTGCTTCTGCTGTGACATCATTGGGTTAGCAAGTGGAAGCTGAAAGGAAAAAAGAGAATTCAGTTAAGTCAGGGCCTTGGGTATCCGTTTCTTTTCTCCATGGGCTGGAGCTGTCAAAATAAAGCTGGCATTTACAATCTGCTAAATCCATCCTAGGAGGGACAGAAATGGATCTGAGTGGGTAAATTTGGGGAGTAAGCCATGGTGGGAACTCCCAGGGGACCCACTCACCAAGAACCAAGCTAATAACTTACTCCCCTTCTTAAACAAAGTGAAGCTGAGTTGAGTAGATTGTCTACTTTCCCAGACCAGGGTCCACCATTGTCAGGTGTAAAGGAGAAATGAATCTCTGCTCTTTCTTCACTCAGTCTTACTTTGCCCTGAGATTCCTAAGCCTGGGTGTATCTTCTTCGCTTCTTCAGACCCTCTGGCTTCTATGACTTTCTCCCATGTTAAATCATTTGAGGTCTTTTGTGGGGACCACCTCCCTTCCTTTCTCCCTGCCCCAAAGCTCTCTTACCTGGCTTATCTACCCCCTGGGCAGAAGTGAGAGGAGAGATCAGGCCTGCCTTGGCAGCGTCTGAGTGAGGGACATACAAGTGTCTCCTCACCCAGAGGTAGCCTTACCCTAGAGGAGGATGTGTGGACAAATCATTCCAGAAGGAGGAGTCTGGAGGCCTTTTATAGATCCTCCAGGGAAGCCTTCAGGCTACATATTATTGGAGGGCAGCTGTGTGTGGACTATTTATATGAATGTTTCACAATACCCAGGGCTGAATTCCTCAGTGAGTGGCATGCAGCAGGATGTGGGCCAAAGGGAATCCCGTGCGAATGAGTGACCAGAGGCTGTGGCCTTCAGAGTGGCCTGATTGGGGTGGGTACACTGGCCAAGTCTAGATGACATCTCTGGGGGCCTGAGAGGGATCTGATTACTGTGGAGATCTCTCTAGGATTGGTGGGGAAGGACCAAGTTCAATGCCACCCAAGTCTGATGAAGACCCTTCTTGCCCACTTCCACCCCTCATCCATGCTTTCTACCACTCAGTTCAAGGTCACCACCTCCATGGTAACTTGCCTAGTCCACCAGGCCACATCCAAGTCCTCCCTCCTCTGAATGTCAGAGATACCTCTCACAGCCTTTATAGCTGCTCATGACCAAGGTGACCTACATATTTGTCCTATCACCTTTATTACCCACTTCCTTGATTACAAGACCTTGTCTTTATCACTTCTAAATTCCTAGGATCTGATACTGTCCCTGACATAAAGAAGATGCTCATTAATATTTGTGGAATGGAATAATCTATGTGTCATTAAAATAGACTTTGCATTTTGGGAGAACAAAAAATAGGAAAAAACCAAAATGCACTTGTTTTTGTTCTGTGGCTCAAATCTTAATCTCTTGTGTTCACCATCCACACCTAAGGCTTCTGGGAACACCCTTTCATAAACAGTACAGAGAAATCAGTGGGCAGACCTCATCTTACAGATCAGGCTGAGAAAAGTGTGGAGAGTTAAACATTTGTAAACCCTGCTACTGTTTATGCAATTTTTGAGAGACCCCAAGGAAAAGCTTTTTGCGGAGTGAAAAATTTTCCTTTATCTTTTATGAAAATTGATACCAGCACATGTTGGCTGTGCTTAGGATGGGAACAGTCTCTTTGAAAACCATCCCTCACTTCTGGAGGCGTCTGTCTCAGAATTGCTGCCCACGTGCCAGGTATGTGAAAAGATCCTATTTAAACTCCTGGTAGTAGGGATAGTGTCTTGCCTTCCTCTGTGTTCTAAGTGCCTAGCACACAATAGGGACTCAGGAAACAGGTGAGTCAGTGAAAAAGATGAGCAATTAGAAGAATATTCTGATTATAGGGGCTGTCCTCAAAGACTTCAAGTCATACATAGGACAAAGGTGAGCAAGGTTGGGGTGTGGGGTGACAGATAAGGACCAAACCAGGGTGGAGAGTGGGACAAAGCCACAGGAGCAGCTATACTGGAGCAAATGCATCAGGACAAGACTATCTGGGCCTACCTGCTTCATCTGGGAAGGCTCCCAGGGGGAGGGAGGCTTTGACATGTAATTTGGTTGAAGGGAGAGGAGAGTCCGTGTAAGTGAAATAGAAGGTGGGAGACGGTATGAAGCCTTTCTCAGTCCATTAAAACAGGACCGTGGGAGCACCTGAGTTATGGAGCCTCAGAAATCCGACCCCTTCTTCCCTTACTTCCTTCTCTCTCCTCTCTCTCCTTCTCCTCCTCTGCCCTTCTCCTCCCTGTCAGGCATCAGAAATAGCCCTAACTGCTCCTCAGAAAGGGGTCATGGACACTAAGCACTGGGAGGGCAGAGTAATTTTGGTCTTTTTTTTACCAGTTGTTCCTTTTCCCCACCCGGACTCATACCACATAAGCCCACACTCTGACACTTCATGCATCTCAAATGTGTTTCCTTGAGGTTAACTAACAACTACCCAACCCCCACCACCCCTAATCAAAGGCTAAGGGCTCTTCCTGGAGGTTCCTCTCTGGGCGAACATCCGTGCTTCCTCTCCAGTTCCCCCAGACCACTCCTCATAACGCTTGCCCCCTGAAGTCTCAAAGTCCAGTCATTTTTAGTACAATGAAGTTCATCATGGTATTGGGGATTGACCCACCAGAATTAGCACTTTCATTGGAGGAGAGCAGGATCTAGCTTTGCCTATTCCCTGAAGTGAGGCTTCTGGAGGCCCCTGAATGGTCCACCCTCCTACTAGACTTCCAAGTGCAGTGAGTTCCAGGTCAGGACTCGAGACATGTGCCTCCCTCCATTGCCACTCTGTTTCTCCCTGGCTCAGGGGTCTACAGGCATGATTCTATGATCTGATATTTACTAAGAACTTACTGTGTCCTGGATACATGAGACAGTAAGAGCCCTGTCCCATGCTTCAGAGCCTTCGTTCTAAAGATAATGCAGAACATTACACATTAATACATAACATAAGACAGTAAGTGAAAGATGAGCAAACAGAGAGCCAGGCAAATTCTAGTGTGGGTTGAGAATGGAACTAGTCGGCTTAAATATACCAAATCAGAGTGATAGTATTTTGAATGCTGTTGCTCCTGCTATTATTAGCATCTCATCCTAGTCTGGGGACAAGAGTCCATCTCTGAGAATCAGCCATCCCTTCTCATTCCTAGTCCCAATTTGTGACCTTATTTCTCTAAGCAATAGATGTTTCCATTCTTTCCTTCCTTCCTTCCTTCCTTCCTTCCTTCCTTCCTTCCTTCCTTCCTTCCTTCCTTCCTTCCTTCCTTCCCTCCCTCCTTTCTTTATTTCTGGCTGTCTGTCTTTTTCTTTTTTTGTGCTAGTTCTTCTTCTAAGAATATCCTCCCCTCTTCTCTTTGCCTTTGGAAAATCTTCCAGGGAACAATCTAAATCCTATGTCCTCTGTAATGGGCTCCCTAATAATGTCTGACCAAGAAAATCTTCCAGAAGCTTTATTGTTTGTCGTACATGTAATTTATTATTGTGCACATGTTTATATGAGATTGTAAACATTTCAAGCATGAGGCTATGTCTCATATATCTCCTATCCCTTTTCAGTGTATGCAGTGGTTCAATGCACATATTAGTTATTAGGTATTCAAAAATCCCTGTCGTAGATGGCTTTTATGATATTGAGGTATGTTCTCTCTATCCCTATATTTTGAAGAGTTTTAATCAGGAAAGGATGCTGTATTTTGTCAAATGCTTTTTCTGCATCAGTTGAGAGGATCATATGGTTCTTGTCTCTTCTTTTGTTAATGTGATCTATCACATTGATTGATTTGAGAATGTTGAACCACACTTGCATCCCAGGAATAAATCCCACCTGGTCATGGTGAATAATCCTTTTAATGTACTGTTGGATCGTATTGGCTAGGATCTTGGTGAGTATTTTGGCATCCATATTCATCAAACATATTGGTCTGTAATTCTCCTTTTTGATGGGGCCTTTGTCTGGTTTTGGGATCAGGGTAACGCCGGCCTCATAGAACAAGTTTGGAAGTTTGCCTTCCATTTCTATTTTTTGAAACTGCTTCAGTAGAATAGGTGTGATTTCTTTTTTAAATGTTTGGTAGAATTCCCCTGGGAAGCCGTCTGGCCCTGGACTCTTGCTTTTTGGGAGGTTTTTGATTACTGCTTCAATTTCCTTACTGGTTCTTGGTCTGTTCAGTTTGTCTATTTCTTCCTGTTTCAGTCTTGGTAGTTTATAAGTGTCCAGGAATGCATCCATTTCTTCCAGATTGTCTAGTTTGTTGCTATATAGCTGCTGGTAATAAGTTCTCATAATTGTCTCTATTTCTTTGGTATTGGTTGTGATTTCTCCCCTTTCATTCATGATTTTATTAAGTTGGGTCCTTTCTCTTTTCTTTTGCATAAGTCTGGCCAGAGGTTTATCAATCTTATTAATTCTTTCAAAGAACCAGCTTCTAGTTTTGTTGATCTGTCCTACTGTTCTTCTAGTTTCTATTTCATTGATTTCTGCTCTAATCTTTTTTATTTCTCTTCTCCTGCTTGGGTTAGGCTTTATTTGCTGCTCTTTCTCCAGATCCTTTAGGTGTAAGTTTAGCTTGTGCATTTGGGATTTTTCTAATTTTTTGAGGGAGGCTTGGATGGCTATGTACTTCCCTCTAAGGACAGCCTTTGCAGTATCCCATAGGTTCTGAACTGGTGTGTTTTCATTTTCATTGGTTTGCATGAATTGTTTAAGTTCCTCTTTAATTTCCTGGTTGATGCATTCATTCTTTAGAAGAGCATTCTGAAGGATGCTCTTTAACTTCCAAGTGTTTGCATTCCTTCCAAATTTTTCTTTGTGGTTGAGTTCCAGTTTCAAAGCACTGTGCTCTGAAAATATACAGGGAATAATCTCAATATTTTGGTATTGGTTGAGACTGATTTATGACCCAGTATGTGATCTATTCTGGAGAAATTTCAGTGTGCACCCTAGAAGAATGAATAGTCTGTTGTTTTAGGATGGAATGTTCTGTATATATCTGCAAAGTTCATCTGATCCAATGAGTCTTTCAAAGCTCTTGTTTCTTTGTTGATCTTCTGCTTAGATGATCTGTCTATTGCTGTGAATGGAGTGTTGAAGTCTCCTACTATTAATGTATTATTATCGATATGATTCTCTATTTTGGTTATTAGTTTGCTTATGTAGTTGGCTGCTCCCATGTTGGGGCCATAGATATTTACAGTTGTTAAATTTTCTTGTTGGATAGACCCTTTAAGTATGATATAGTGTCTCTCTATATATCTTACTACAGCCTCTGGTTTAAAATCTAATTTGTCTTGTATGAGGATTGCTACCCCAGCTTTCTTTTGAGTTCCACTGGCATGATAAATGGTTCTTCATTCCCCTCGCTTTCAATCTGGAGGTGTCTTTATGTTCAAAATGAGTCTCTTGTAGACAGCATATGGATGGGTCCTGCTTTTTTATTCAATCTGAAACCCTGTGCCCTTTGATGGGAACATTCAGCCTGTTCACATTGAGAGTAACTATTGAAAGATGAACCTAGTGCCATCATATTGCTTGTAAAGTCTCTGTTTCTATAGATTGTCTCTGTAAATTTCTGGTCTATGTTATTCTTGGGGTTTTTCTTCTTTTATAGAATCCCCCTTCATATTTCTTGCAGAGCCATTTATGAAAAGCCCACAGTGAATATAATTCTCAATGGGGGAAAATGGAGAGCTTTTCTCTTAAGATCAGGAACACAACAGGGATGCCCACTCTCACCACTTTTGTTCAACACGGTACTAGAAGTCCTAGCCTCAGCAATCAGACAAAAAGAAATAAAAAGCATTCAAATTGGCAAAGAAGAAGTCAAACTCTCTCTTCACAGATGACATGATACTTTATGTGGAAAACCCAAAAGACTCCACCCCCAAATTACTAGAACTTATACAGCGATTCAGCAACATGGAAGGATACAAAATCAATGCACAGAAATCAGTTGCATTTCTATATACTAACAATGTGACTGAAGAAAGAAAAATTTAAATTAAAAATTTAAAAATTTTTTAAAAATTAAATTTTAAATTTTAAAATAAAAATTAAATTTTAAATTTTAAAATAAAAATTAAGGAATTGGTCCCATTTACAATAACACCAAAAACTATAAGATACCTAGGAATAAATATAACCAAAGTCTCTATACTCTAGAAACTACAGAACACTTACGAAAGAAATTGAGGAAGACACAAAGAGAAGGAAAACATTCCATGCTCATGGATTGGAAAGACAAACATTGTTAAAATGTCTGTGCTGCCTAGAGCAATCTACACTTTCAATGCAATCCCTATCAAAATACCATTGACATTTTTCACAGAGCTGGAACAAACAATCCTAAAATTTGTATGGAACCAGAAAAGACCCCGAATCACCAGTGGATTGTTGAAAAAGAAAACCAAAGCTGGGGGCATCACAATGCCAGACTTCAAGCTCTATTACAAAGCTGTAATCATCAAGACAGCATGGTATTGGCACAAAAACAGACTCATAGATCAATCAACTCATAGAACAAAATAGAGAGCCCAAAAATGGACCCTCAACTCTACGGTCAACTTATCTTCGACAAATCAAGAAAGAATATCCAATGGAAAAAAGACAGTATCTTTGATAAATGGTGTGGGAAAATTGGACAGCCACATGCAGAAGAATGAAACTTGACCATTCTCTTCCATACACAAAGATAAACTCAAAATGGAATAAAGACCTCAATGTGAGACAGGAATCCATCAAAATCCTAGAGGAGAACATAGGCAGTAACCTCTTCGATATTGGTCACAGCGACCTCTTTCAAGACATGTCTCTAAAGGCAAGGGAAACAAAAACAAAAACGAACTTTTGGGACTTCATCAAGATAAACAGTTTTTGTACAGCAGGGGAAACAGTCAACAAAACTAAAAGGCAACCCACAGAAAAGGGGGAAGATATTTGCAAATGACATTACCGATAAAGGGCTGTATCCAAGATCTATAAAGAATTTATCAAACTCAACACCCGAGAAAAACAAATAATCCAGTCAAGAATGGACAGAAGGCATGAACAGACACTTCTCCAAAAAACACATACAAATGGCTAACAGACACATAAACACATGAAAAAAATGTTCAACATCACTAGCCATCAGGGAAATATAAATCAAAACCACAATGAGATACCACATTACACCAGTTAGAATGGCAAGAATTAACAAGACAGGAAACAGCAAGTGTTGGTGAGGATGTGGAGAAAGGGGAACCCTCTTACACTGTTGGTGGGAATGCAAAGTGGTGCAGCCACTCTGGAAAAGAGTATGGAGTTTCCCCAAGATGTTAAAAATAGAGCTACCCTACAACCCAGCAATTGCACTACTGGGTATTTACCCCAAAGATACAGGTGTAGTGAAAAGTAGGGGCACCTGCACCCCAATGTTCATAGCAGTAATGTCCATAATAGTCAAACTGTGGAAGGAACCAAGATGCCCTACAACAGACAAATAGATAAAGAAGATGTGGTTCATATATACAATGGAATATTACTCAACCATCAGAAAGGATGAATACCCACCATTTACATAGACATGGATGGAACTGGAGGGGATTATGCTAAGTGAAATAAGTCAAGCAGAGGAAGACAATTATCATCTGGTTTCACTCATATGTGGAACATAAGGAATAGCGTAGAGGACCACAGGGGAAGGGAGGGGAAAACTGAATGGGAAGAAATCAGAGAAGGGGACAAACCATGAGAGACTCTGGACTCTGGGAACCAAACTGAGGGTTACAGAATGGAGTGGGGTGGGAGGATGGGGCAACCGAATGATGGGTAATAAGGGGGGCATGTGTGGTGATGAGCACTGGGTATTATACGCAAGTAATGAATCATTGAACACTACATCACTACATCAAAAACTAATGCTGGCTAGTTGAACATAGTAATTAAAAAATAAATAAATATTTTTACCTTCAATAAAAAAAAATCCCTATCACCAATATTTGCAAAAAGAGTTTACAGAATGCTTTCCATATGTTATGTCCTGAGTCAATTAATTTAAGATGAATAAGAACCTCAGACCATGACAAAATCAGACACTTACAGTGAAGTGGGGTTGTCTGTATCACACTGTGGACACTTCAACTATGTTTCCAGAATACTACGATATTTTTATTTAGGTTGTGCCAAAGAATTCGGTTGGAAACAGTGTTCAGGAAATCTATACCATGACTACCACAGGTACTTATTTCAGAACTCAGCCCTCCCCTCTAGGACGAGATGCCAAGAGGTCTTGTAGCCCTAGAGTTTTCCTCCAGGTAGGACTGTAGCCAAAGCACCACGATCCTGACTTGTACCCAAGGCTACAAGTAACATCATGAGGACAGACCACTGGGTCTCAATGCTTGGTTTCTATCTCAGTAGAAGAAATTGTCACTAGCAAAGGATAGGCTTAACTGACTGAGTCTCCCAGGCGCCCCACAAATGAAGAAACTTTTATTCAAGAAAATCTACTAAATCTCAGTAACAACTAAAAGCCAACATTTTGCACAACATCTCCAGCTCTACATTGCAGAGGGTAAACCCCAAGACAGTATCCAAGACACGGGAGCTCTCTTCTTCCACCCACCTCCCACTGGAGAGGCAGGCAATGATTCTACCTCAGCTGCAACAGGCCTACAATACTGGGACCCTGATCACCTTTGCCCCAGCTCATTTGTAGGATAGAAAATCCATGGTGGATCTGGAAAACAGTATGGAGGTTCCTCAAACAGTTGAAAATAGAGCAACCATACGATCCAGCAATTGCACTACTGGGTATTTACCACAAAGATACAAATGTAGGGATCCGAAGGGCACGTGCACCCCGATGTTTATAGCAGCAATGTCCACAATAGCCAAACTGTGGAAAGAGCCAAGATGTCCATTGACAGATGAATGGATAAAGAAGAGGTGGTATATATACACAATGGAATATTATGCGGCCATCAAAAGGAATGAGATCTTGCCATTTGCAACGACGTGGATGGAACTGGAGGGTGTTATGCTGAGTGAAATAAGTCAATCAGAGAAAGACGTGTATCATATGACCTCACTGATATGAGGAATTCTTAATCTCAGGAAACAAACTGAGTGTTGCTGGAGTGGTGGGGGGTGGGAGGGATGGGGTGGCTGGGTGATAGACATTGGGGAGGGTATGTGCTATGGTGAGCGCTGTGAATTGTGCAAGACTGTTGAATCACAGATCTGTACTTCTGAAACAAATAATGCAACATATGTTAAGAAAAAAGAAAAAGAAGAAGATAGCAGGAGGGGAAGAATGAAGGGGAGTAAGTCGCACGGGGAGACGAACCATGAGAGACGATGGACTCTGAAAAACAAACTGAGGGTTCTAGAGGGGAGGAGGGTAGGGGGATGGGTTAGCCTGGTGATGGGTATTAAAGAGGGCACATTCTGCGTGGAGCACTGGGTGTTATGCACAAACAATGAATCATGGAACACTACATCAAAAACTAATGATGTAATATATGGTGATTAACATAACAATAAAAAATTAAAAAAAAAAAAAAGAAAATCCATGGTGGAGAGGCAATTTAAGAAGACTAGAGGTTGCCACCCCAGTATAACACCCTACTTATACCGGAAGGATGCCATTCCAAGAGAAGCAGACAAATGTCCCCACTCCCAGCTCCAGAGCAGTGGCTCAGAGATTTTGACCAAAGGAAGGGGCAGGCCAAAAGAGCAGAGGACTCTGAGGTTCTCACCAAAGGAACTGCCCTTATTCAGAACAGAGCTTGGGTAAGTTCAGACCTAAAAGCACTCTGGAAAATAAGGGAGATGTTATTGGCAAGCAATTAAGAAGAGGCTGCTTGCTGATCCATGACAACAATATGCTGACCAAGAGCAGCTGACAACTAGTTTACCAGAGAGAACCAAGAAAGTGAGGGCTAAGTAGAGCCCTCCTGGGTTCAGAACAAGCTTCAAAGACTCCCTCAAAAACTAACCCTGTAATGGGGCCTGGACCTAATTGGATCTAATCAATGAAGAGAATTGAGAGTTCAGAAATAAACCCATCAATATATGGTCAATTGATTCCAGACAAGGTGTCAAGACATTTCACTGAGGAAACAATAGTCTTTTCAATAAATGGTGCTGGGAACACTGTATATCCACATGTAAAAGAATGAAGTTGTCCCCTACTTACAACATTTAGAAAAATAACTCAAAACAGATCAAAACCTAACTGAGGGGCTAAAAATATAAAACCCTTGGAAGAAAATATGTGAGAAAATCTTCATGATTTTGTAGGGAAACACAACCTCTGCTTTCATGGAAATCTAGTGTGAAGTAGATATTTATAGCACTGGACTTTAGGAGGCATCCAGTGTAAGGGAGGAGAGAGAACACTTGACCTGGTCTCAACTGGAATATCACATTCTCAGACATATAGGATCCTATTGCCTGAGAATTCCCACTTAGAAAACATGGTGGTCATGTGTCACTTTGGCCAACAATCAACTGCATACCTGTTAGTATACTAGTTGACGTTTTTGGAAGGGATCCCCCAATATGCATAGTGTTCGAGTTCTCTTGTTACTGACACCAAGGGAATATACATCCCTCTTCTAGCTTCCTGGAATAGCCAAGGGGCAGACACATGGTGAGGATCAGCAATATGGACGATTCTTCGTGGGACTTTGAATCTTGAATGACTAAAGACACAGGGACATCTAGAGGTCATATTAATCTCAGCAGTCATGATGGGTTCCTACTGTCTACTCCACCAGACACTTGTGTTTTTTCATGAATTAAAATACAAATTGGAGGTTTTGGCTGTTTATTCAGTTCATAATATGACTATCAAGGCAAGCATTAAAAAATGAAATCTTGGGGTGCCTCAGTGGCTCCATTGGGTAAGCGTCCAACTCTTGATTTCTGTTCAGGTCATGATCTCAGGTTCGTGAGATCAAGCCCCACCTCAGGCTCCACACTCAGCACGGAGTATGCTTGTGATTCTCTCTCCCTCTCCCTTTGCCCCTCCCCCCCTCAAATAAATAAATCTTAAAAAACATGAAATCTTGCCATCTGCAAAAACATGGTTGGATCTAGAGTGTATTACGACAAGTGAAATAAGTCAGACAGAGAATGACAAATACCATATGATTTCAGTAATATGTAGGATCTAAAAAACAAAACAAATGATCAAACAAAAACAAAAACAGACTCATAAATACAGAGAACAAACATGGTTGCCAGAGGGGAGGGCAGTGGGAGATGGGCAAAATAGGTGAAGGGGATTAAGAGGTATAAACTTATAATTATAAAATGAATAAAACACAGGGATGAAAAGTACAGCACAGGGAATATAGTCAGTAATATTGTGATAACATTGTATGGTGACAGATGGTAACCACACTTTTCATGGTAAGCATTACATAATGCATAGAATTGTCAAATCACTATGTTGTACACCTGAAACTAATATATCATGTCAACTATACTTCAATAATAAAAAGACTCAAAGTAAAACTAAGAATAATTAAATCTCATGTGAAATTTGTAATTGAAAAAAAATTTGATAAGAAAATCAAGATTTGGGATGCCTGGGTGGCTCAGTCAGTTAAGCGTCTTCCTTCGGCTCAGGTCCTGATCCCAGGGTCCTGGGATCAAGTCCCGCATTAGGCTCCTTGCTCAGTGGGGAGCCTGCTCCTCTCTCCCTCTACCTGCTGCTCCCCCTGCTTGTGCGTGCTCTCTGTCTCTCTGGCAAATAAAAAAATAAATAAAATCTTAAAAAAAAAGAAAAGAAAATCAATATTTTTTTTACAGAACATAGAGATGAAATATTTGACCTGAAAAAACTGAACTTAAGACTCAAGGAGAGAAAGGGGAGAAGTAACTGATTTTTTAAAATTCCCTGATTCCTTATAGGCATTTTTAATTTTTACAATCTTTGCCACATGCTATATGGATGTTTCTAGTTAGAAACTCATCATGGTTGTTTCATGGGCTATTTGTAGAAAGTTCATGTATAACTTTCTAAATAAATTTTTTGACTGAAGGAGAAAGAAATTGGAGGGTGAGTTGGGGCAATGTCACAATGGAGAAGGAGGAGGAGACCAGGGGAGGAATGGAATATGCATTGCCCTGGTGACTTGTCTGGACCCCAAAGAAAGTCCAAGTTCAAGTTCCAGAAGAGCTACATAGTATTTGTCTGAGAAATGGTGTCAGAATACGAGGCAGAGCCACTTTCTCTCCCCTCCTCCCATCACCAACCATGCAACTAGCACAGATTTGATTTCCAAGATCTCTGGGCAGCAAGAGAATGCATGGTGGTGGAAAAAAAAAAATACTGGGATGCAAGCAGGCCAGGAAGAGTCTAGAACAGGATGGTAAGCAGATTTCTTGTTTTATTGTTTCATTTGAGGAGCAGATGGAGCAGACGGCAAGGAGAGTAGCTGGGGAGTGGATTAGAGTCTGCGGTTTGGGGATCCCAGGGCAAATAACACAGTTGGTGTCAGAGGTCGGCAGATGGAATTAGGGGAGAGGATTCAGCCTTCTGAATCCCAGGGCAGAGGGACCCACCAGCGCAGAGCTCAGAACCTTCCCTGAGACAACTCAGCCCCTTGGGCAGGCCCAGCAGGGGGAGCAGGAACTGGAGGAAGGTTTTGGCCACTCAAAGCTGTCCCCAAGTCTGTGCTCCTTGGCTCAGGGTCCACTTCAGCAGCAGCCTCCAGACGACTGACCGCTGCCCCCTCCACAGCAGCTGGAGCCCCCCGAGGGCTGGCTGCAGCAGCCAGAGCTCTGGTGTCTGTGACGGTGGGACCTGTGTCGCCTGTGGTGGCTCAGGCAGCAGCCGCCACCCCCAGAGCTGCAGCAGCCCCCAGAGCTGACGCTACAGCAGGAAGAGACTGGGGGGCACTTGGGGGGGCACTTTGGGGGGCACTTGGGCGCAGGACACTTGGGAGGGGGCTGGCACTGCTGCTGGTTCTGCTGGCAGGACATCTCGGCTGGCAGGGTCAGGAGCTGAGGGAGAGTCACACAGCGAGTCAGACCCAGGATACACAGGTCTCCCTTGTTTTACCATCATTTCTTTAACCTACATTTTTAAAAGCCTGTTCAAGATACGTAATGGGGAAATTATCTCTAAAATAGTCTGTCAATTGCTTTCACATTATCTCATTTGAACCCTAGGAGCTTTTCATAAAATGGACATGGTGACATTCTCTTAACAAAGCACAGAGGACAGCTGTATCAACAAAGTCACCCAAAACCAGTGTCCTTTAAGTGGAGAAGGCAAACTGTGCATTCACAAAGTGTGAGTGTGACTCGAGTCCATGCTCTGCACCACTCCGAATTCTGAAAATGTCCCACCTAGGAGCCAGGTTAGGATGACAGTGCTCGTTGCTGAGCAAGAAATAAGGGTCTCCTTTTGGAGGAATTTTGCAGCTAGCTTTTCAACAGATATATATTATTATCATATATCGTATACTATATACAATATCGTATAAATAAAACTATCCCATATAATTAAATATAATACATACATATTATATATATACACATTTATATCTGGGTTAACCAGCTTTTATGATGACACTTGGCGTATGTATATACACAGATATAAAGCAGGTTACCCAAATCATTCTAGAAATGTAGAAGTGAGGCGAGACCTGACTGTGGCAAGTTGGATTATGCTACGTACCCTCTACAACACACAGTCTCCTTTCTTCTCCACACCTTAGCACCGTAAATTTCAATTTGTTATTCATTATCCACTATCGTTATCGTTATTCATCATTCACTATCCAACTTTGGGGTTTCTGGCGCAGATGCCCGGGCACCGCTCCTGACCTGCTAGCGACACCTGCTGGGCGTAAGACCCATGCATGTCTGGGTTTATGCTTCCTCTGTTCCACTGTTTGAGAGTCACTGTGACTCCAGTAGAAGCTTTGGGGAAGGGACACAGTTGATTTCTCCAAAGTAAACTCTTCCTTCTGAAAGGAAGAACTGTTTAACTTACCAAAAACCTGAGAAACTTAAAAAGATACAGAACTGATTTTATTTAGAGCACAGACACCACAAATCAGCCTGCTGTCTCCTATCTCTCTTGTCTCATAGCTCATCCCCTTCATCAGAAATTCTAGATTTTCTGTTTCTCTCTATCTCCCCTGCTCCCTCTGTGGAAGGCTCTGCTCTCAGTCCCAGGGGACACTTACCGGTGCACAGGCAGCACTGGGTCTGTCAGCACCTCAGGAGAGGAGTGTATGGAGGTGCTCTGACCCTGAGGCCCTCTTATCCTGGCCTTGGGCTCTGCCTTCAGCCTGCGAGTCAGGACCTGGGCATGAGGGCACTGCCTCCTGCCACCTACATGGTCCTGTGACAGGTGGTGACTGGCAGCTCCTTCCTGCCTCCTTCCATGGGGCTCAGAGCAGCTGCTCCCAGCTTGGAATAAGGCGTCCACGCCCTCCCCTTCTCCCTCCTGCAATGTTAATTCATTAGCTCTAGGCTTCCTAGATTGAACAATGAAACATAGCTGCTTCCAAGCTTTTTCACATGTGTTCCAGTCATTTTGTCATTGGGAGTGAGTGTATCTGTGCATTCGAACAGGTGTCTGTGTCTGTGTATGTTTCTAAATGTGCTGTGTGCATTAGGTGTGTGTTGTGTCCAGCTCACATTCCAAAACTGCTTTACCTCTTAAAATCAACTCGACTTGGAAGAATTATTTAGGAGTTAGGTTTGGGGCTCTGAAGTCAGACATCCTGGGCATGAATTCTAGCTCTGACACTATTGATATAACTTAGGGCAAATCTTTTAACCTCTCTGCCTCAGTCTCTTCATCTGTAAAACAGTGACTTTAATAACCTCTACTTCATGAGTTCACTAGAAGTATTAAATGGGATAACATACTTGAAGCTCAAAGAACTTTGCCTTGCACATTTTATGCACACCAAAACCCATCATCGTCATCATCGTCATTTTCCTTAATCAACTTCTATATGCATGCTGTGGCAATCAATAGATTTTTTTTCTTTTTTTTTGTCCATTGCAGAGCCAGCATTTGCATAAGACTTCAGAGTTTACAGATAGTTTTCCCATGTGACTTAGGCCATCGGCATAAGACCTGGAACCTGCAGATACATGTGGTGAAGACCTTACACTGCAGAGGTCTGTCCCTATGTTGCCTGAGAGTGACTCTTGTCTTCCTGCTCACGTTATTAAAAGGCTTACGTATAAGGGAGCAGTCAGGATATCAATTCCTTGGCTCACATAGGTAAGTCTTACTCAGGAGCTGAGCACTGATTCTTGAGGTAATTGGCCTGAGGGTTCATACAGCCCATGCTTTTAGTGATGTGGTACCCAAACCACCCACCAGTCTGATTAAGATCTGGGTGAGAAGTTGACAACTTGTTTGGAACCTCATAAGGACTTGTCTGCTTGCTTTGACTACATGAGGTCAATGACTGGTATTCAATTTAATAAGAGAAAAATTTTTAAGCAAGTGATTGGCTTTTAGGTCTTCTCTTATCAGGGATTAGGTATGAGATCTAGAGTGGAAATAGAAGGTAAATTTTAAAAAAAAAGTAATGCCATATGCCTCACATTGGAAAGTTATAGAAATAACTGTGATCATTTGTTTTCTAATTTATTTTGACTGTGTCTACCTATAATCCAGTAGCTGCTTAATAAATTGTTGAAAGTATTCAATTCTTATAGAATCACTCTGAGCTTCACACTGTCTTATTTTACTTTTATGCTCCTGGACCAGCACTAAGTAAACCCATGAATTAGTTTTTCACCCATCTAATTCTTTTTTGTAACCCACATTATTAGACAATAGTCTTAAAGTAGTAAAGAAAGGGTAGTTGATTATTTCTTATGCCTACTGGCCCCTAAAACTGTAATATAAAAGGAAAAGGTGATGTTTATCCACTTCCAAATAAAACTATTCAGGTGGAAAAGAACAACATGTAAACAGATTTGAAAGGGAAATGACAGATTGAGAGTAAAATTACAACACATATTCCATGAATAAGATTAAAATAGTTGATATGCAACTATATTTTACAAATTAATAAGGAGAAAATCCCAATGGAAATAATACCAAAGAGGCAAATAGGCAAGAAAAAAATGCTAGATTTATATATGACCAATAAATATTTGGAAAAACTAGGAAAAAAGACATTTTGTTTTATCCTATGAAATACATGCATTCATTCAAATAGGTAAAATTTTAAAGTTTTATAAACTGACTGTAGATGTGGAAGGAAAAAGTGGTGTGGATAAAATGTAAATAGGGATTATTTTTTTACCTTTCCAAAGGGCAAATTATTGGTCCATTCATTCAGATAATATTTATTGATGAGTAAAATGATTAAAATGTAGAGTGTACATAATTTTGACCAGACAATTCCAATTTTAGGGCTTCTATTCTGTGGATATTATCACAAAAATATGACTATCTCAATACACAAGGATGTTAACTATTATATTTATAATATGAGAATTTGGAAAAAAACCCGCAATACCTATAATAGATTGTAATATAAGCATGCAAAGAAATACATAGTGATTAAAATTATTTTGTGGTTCTATATTCAGTCATGAAAAGATATTTCTTAACTGAAGCTCTTATAGAACACATACGTTATACCATGACAATTAGAAATATAATTTAAAAATAAAACTATATATAATAACAACAAAAACACATATATCTAAGAATAGACATCTCAAAAGATGTAGAAGTGGAGAAAGTTGGAAAACTCTATTGAAAGACATTAAAGTCTGCCACAGCAAATGGAAGGAGATGTCACGTCCATGAATCGAAGGCAGCATTGCCTTAAAGATGTCGGTTCTCTCCAACTCAATCTAAGGATTCCATGTAATTCCAATAAAATCACCACAGGAACTTTAAAGGAACTTCACAAGCTGATTCTACGATTAACATAAAACAGCAAAAGGCCAAGAATAGACAAGATACCCATGAAGAAGAACAAAACATGAGAACTTGCCTCACAAAATATCAAGCAATATAAAGTGGCTGAAATGAGGACTGTGGGCTATTGGTGAAAGAATGATGTCACAGAGTACTGTAATTAAAAATCAACTCACAATCATAATAAACTTGAACCATGTCACAGGCAGGATTACAGAAAAGTGGGGTAAGGGTAAGCAATTCAAAAAATGGTGCTGTTCCAACTGTTTATCTATTTGGGCAATGAATTAACACCTCCACCTCACACAATATACAAAAGTAATTCCATAATTGGAAGACCTAAGACGGAAAACGTACATTTATTAAAAACTTCAAAAATTTCAAAAATGATCTTATAGAATAACCTTATAAACTTTTGGTTGGGAAGAGTCCCCCAAATAATACAAACAAGTGCATGTCAGAGACAAATACAACATAAGCAGAAAGGAAAAAATAATGTTTGGTTATACAAAAATCAAGTCTTCCTTCATTAAATAATGTCAGAAAGAGTGAAAATCTAAAATACAGATTATGAGAAGATACTTGCAACACACAAAATTGACAACAAATTAGTATGTAAAGACCCTTACAAACCAATGAGAAGAAAGCAAAGAAGGGAAAAGTGAGCAAAAGACACAAAAAATTGATTCCCAGAAGGGAAAAACTAACCAATAAGTTATGAAAAAAACCTTGAAAGGAATCAGAGAAAAGCAAGAAAAAACCATATCCATCACATTAGCAAGATTTTAAAATCCTGACAGTATTTATTATTGGAACCAGCGTTGAAGGACGGAAATTCCCATAACCTCTGATGAGAATACGCATTTGCACAACTTTGAAGAGCAATATGGCAATAACTAGTCAGGCTAAAAACAAGACGTACTAAAAGACCCACCAATTCCACTCCTAAGTCTATGCACGGGATACAAAAAGGGCATGTGTGAGAATGTTCAAAAAATAGGATTATTTATAGAGCACCAACTGGAAGCAAGGTAAACACCAAACTGCCGGTGAATGCATAGGTAAAGTGTGAGTACTGTTCCATTAAAATACCATACAATAGTGAAAATAAATGAAATGAGATAGAGTCAGCTATATCTATATAGATAAGTGTAACAAAGACATGGGGTACGTTTTCACATTTAGAAAGTTAAAAATATGTTATAATCAATGCTAAATAAACCATAAATAAAATATAGTTTAGTTAAATACAAATAAATTCTATTGAAGTGCACGTGAATGTTATACTTCTAAAATTTTATTATAAATAAATTATAAGTTAAAGATAAATACAGTAAGGTATATAAAATACACAGGAAGGAAATATTAAAAATATGGAATAGTGAACAGCTCTGGGTAGAAGACATATATATGAGGCGGGTGGTTTTAGTAATCTTTATAATGTTTTATTTTTTAATTTGTTAATAATGAACACCGTTGTTCATTATACTAGTATACTTAACATTATCTGTATAAAATATTTTGTTTAAAAAATTGTACACAAAATTTTATACATACATATAAAATAAGGTATTAGTTCATCATACATCATATATATTAAAATATTCAAAAATTTGCCTTTGTATTTTGTTTGTCTTGCAAAACATCTTATTTCATATGTATGTATTTGTATCTATTTTTCTTTATAATTTCTTTAATTGTGTTTATACTAAGAACATTTTTTTCTGTTCTGAAATAAAATCAACATTTGGCTCTAGGTACTCTTTCCTTTATTACTTAATTTTCTCCAAAATATTTAACTATTTAATCCCACGGAACTCAACTTGGCGTATGATGTTAAATGAGGATTTATATTTTCTTTTCAATTAAGCTAATTCCCTAGCTCTAGATATTGAACAACCATCTTTCTCCTATTGATTGACGCCTGCTTTATCACATTTTAAATCCTTGTATGAATTCTATTATATTCAGTTATCTGATTTTCACCAGTCTCAAAGTTTGGGTTCAACTGTGTGAAAGTCACAAGCAGAGAGATGAGTTCCTTGCCAGTCTGGGACCTGTGGTGGTGGGGGGTGGGGGGGGGGAGATAACTTGACTGCTGGGAGACAAAAGGAATAAGGAATTTCCTGGGATTAGGACCTCAGGACCCTGTTCTCTTAATTCTTCTCCAGGGAGGAGCCGGATAGATGTCTCCCGGATTTCAGGAATTCCCAAAGTCTTGCACAGGAAATGGTGAGTAAACGAGACCAGCTGTGTCACCTAAGCAGCAACTGTGGGTCAAATGATGTACTAATGCTTCCTGTGACCAAACGTCCATCACAGTGGGAAGAACAACTGGTCGTGAGCCATTTCATCCCTTGTCTAAGAGAAGATACTGGAACCAGGTGTGACCTGGTGTGATCTGCCATGGGAGAGGAATCACTCACATCACAGATAAAGGGAAGACACTAGACTGTCCATGAGAGGAGGAGTCAGAGACTTGAATCTGCTAACTAGTTGCATCCAGAATGCATCAGAAGAAAATTGCACTCCCATGTGAAACTGTGCCCCTTTCCCCAGTGGCCATGCAGTGGTCAGAAGTGCATTTGGAAGACTAGAAGGAACAACAAATGTTAGGCAGGAAGTGGGGAGGACCAGGCTCCCTTCCCCTGCTGTGATCAGCCAGCCCACAGGACTGACAAATGTGCCATTACACCAAGTCTGGCGCTGGGGCTCTTTCTCACACTGGGTATTCTAAGTTCTGAACTGAGACTGGGTTTGTGCTTCAAAATGACAAATTACTTTCCTTTACTTGGGAAGAGCTGTAAAGTCACTAGGGATTCCCAGGTCTTTAGGAATTAGAAGATTATCCCAATGAATAATATTTTAAAGACAGTAGTGTAATATTGGAAAAGTTCTATTTGTATGACATCCTATAAGCTAAGCTTGCTCAATCTGACTGTTACTGTCAGACTGTTTAATATCCACCTGCTTGAGGAAGTGCTTAGGTGACTGGAGAAGGCTTTACAGAAGGATGATATTTGAGGTGGGCCTTCAAGGGGGGACAGAATTGCAAAATGTCCAGATGGCAGAGAAGGAATTGGACTTCAGATAGAGGAGGTAACGCTGCCAAGCGTAGTGGTGGTGGTGGCAATACCAGTACTGTAACAATAACATCAGGAGCTACCTCTTATTGAGGATGCAAAATGTTCTGGATACTGAGCTACGGATAGTAAACTCTCCTACTTCACAGATAAAAAGGCATCAAGATGACAAGTAAGTCTGAGTTCACTCTACATACGAGTGAATTGTTCAGTGTGGCAGGAGCATGAGGTTTCTTGGGGCACCGTGGAGGGCAAACCTTAGAAACTAAGTTGGAAACACTTTCTGTTAGGTCTTAAATGTAGGACTTAAGAAGCGTGTGTGTTATTCTGTACAGAGCCCCTGCTTCTCAGAAGTAGAGTGACAAGTTCATAAATGTGGCACACGGAGTGTGTTTGGAGGAAAAAGGTGTAGAGGACTTAGTGGAGCCCGAAGAGGAAGAAAGAGGCAGGATTTGCTGGGAGGTGAGTACAAGAGCAATTTTTACTCCCAAATGTGCCTGGACCTAAATGGATTACGGGAGTGGTAGGTAGGAAATGTGTATTTTCAAAATATGTCTATTTTTCCTTCTTTTGTTTTATTAATTTGATTTTTTAATTTTCTTTTTCATGTGTGTGTATGGTGGAGGAGGAAGGATATTTGGTGCGTAGGTTAAGAACAGCAGAATGAGTACACAGAGGAGGGGGAACATGGAGAGATGGGGCTGAGGCCCCGAAAGTGACCAGAAACTCAACATTTATGTTTACAAAAAGACACCAAACAGTTAGAGCAATCTGCTTCAGGGCCTGGATATATAGTACAAAACAGAGTGAGAAGCATTTGTCTTTCATGCTACACCTCCGTTCACCCCAAATTAGGCCAGAGTGCCCCTCTGGCCCTGAGGTTCCAAGGCCACTGCCTGCAGAGGACAGGGTAGGGGAATACAATGGCAACACAAGAAGGAAACCGTCCTTCCAGAATAAGATGCTGAGCAGATTCCTGGTTTTATTGTTTCACATCACTCAGACAGCACTGTGTAGGAAGTTATGACATGGAAGTGCTTAGGGCTTTAACATGGGGATAGAATCCAAGGCCAGTGCACAGGGGTGCAGGAGAGGGTTGGTTTCTAGATCCCAGGGAGGCCATATTGTCTTTGCACATTCAGAGTCTTCTCTGGGACCTCTCAGACTCTGAGGCAGGCCTAAGAGAAGAAAGATGATGTTCTCAGCAGCTCGTGCTTCCAAGCCTGCGCTCCTTGGCTCAGGGTCCACTTCAGCAGCAGCCTCCAGACGACTGACCGCTGCCCCCTCCACAGCAGCTGGAGCCCCCCGAGGGCTGGCTGCAGCAGCCAGAGCTCTGGTGTCTGTGATGGTGGGACCTGTGTCGCCCGTGGTGGCTCAGGCAGCAGCCGCCACCCCTAGAGCTGCAGCAGCCCCCAGAGCTGACACTGCAGCAGAAAGAGACACTTTCTGGTGTCTGGGGGGCACTTGGGTGCAGGACACTCGGGAGGGGGCTGGCACTGCTGCTGGTTCTGCTGGCAGGACATCTCGGCTGGCGGGGTCAGGAGCTGAGGGAGAGCCACACAGCGAGTCAGACCCAGGACCCAGAGCCCTGCTGCCCCTTCCTGTTCTTAGCATCATTTTACTCTGTATATTTAAATAACCTATTTAGGATCAGTCAGAGGAAACAGTTCCCTGACACTTTTTGTCACTTCTAGTACCTGACCAACCACTCTCACAGTGCTCAAAGTAGGAAGGGATCATCATCTGGCTTACCAATTAGAGATTTGAGACCAAATGCTGTTACGAAAAAGAAAAATAATTTTGGGCGGGGGGCACCTGGATGGCTCAGTTCGTTAAGCATTTGACTGCAGCTCAGGTCATGATTTCGAGGTCCTGGGATCCCAGTTCAGGAACCCCTGCTCAGCGGAGAGTCGGCTTCTCCCTCTGCCCCGCCCCCACCCCTGCTCGTGTGTTCTCTCCCTCTCTCAAACAAATAAATAAAATCTTTAAAAAAAAATTAAATTTATGTCACCCAAATACTCAAATTGTCCCATAGAGAGACTAGTTTAGAACTGAAATAGGGGTGCCTGGGTGGCTCAGTCGGTTAAGCCTCTGGCCTTTGATTTCAATTCAGGTCATGATCTCGGGGTTGTAAGGTCAAGTCCCACATCAGCTCCATGCTGGGAGTGGACCTGCTTAAGATTCTCTCTCTGCCCCTCCCCTCCCCACCTCTCTTTCTTTCTCTCCCTCCTCATTTTTAATAAATAAATAAACTAACTAATTAACTAACTGAAATACTTTCTTTACAAAAAAAAAAAAAGTCCTGTTAAAATAACACCCTAAGTAGTTCCGTATTTTAGACACTTATGATCAGAACAGAGAGGGCCATGGTGATTTCCTGGTTGGCTCACTTCATTAGCTAGGATGCTGAGCAGTCCTTCTCAGGCAGACCACAGCCTGATGCTCTGATGTTCTTTGAAAACCACCTCTTACACCAATATCCTGGCCTAGAGATTATTAAACTTCTAGTGCTTTTCCAATTCTGGAGCTTTTAAACGTATTCCGGGCCCCGGCCCATACACACCATCTATAAAATACCCCAATCTTCTCCCACTTTGAGAAGTGCTTTCCCAAAATCACGCCCTGAGGATACCATGGTGTCTCCAAGGTAAATGCCCTTTCTGAAACCTCTTGTAGAGTATCTGAGCCGCCAGTGTTTTCCTTCCCTCATCTCAGCAGTCGCACACATCTGTAGATCAGTGCAGACCTAGCCATTCTAAACGCCACTGTCTCTCTGCTCCGGTTTCCACTCCTGGTCCCATTCCTGGCTCTGTCCTTCAGGACTGTGTCTCTCCCAAATAATATGGACCCCAGCCCCCCCAGGCCCCACCGACTCGGCCTCCTTTTCTACTCTGAATGTCCTTTTGTAAAAGGTGCTTCTCCTGGTCCCAGGGGCCACTTACGAGTACCCAGGCAGCACTAGGTCATCAGCACCTCAGGAGCTGCTCTAGTCCTGAGGCCTTTTAACCTGGCCTTGGGCTCTGCTCCCAGCTTGTGAGACAGGACCTGGGCATGCAGGGACCACCTCCTGCCACCCCCATGGTCCTGTGACAGGTGGTGCCTGGCAGCTGCTCCCTGCCTCCCCGCAGGGCCCAGACATTGCCACCATCAGTGCCACTTCATTCTCCTTACAGCTGCCTGTCCCTCACACATCCTTCTTAGAGCCTGGCCCCCTAGCCCCTCCTGTCCTAATGCCCTGACAGCCTGCTTTGGATGAAGACCCCCAGAAACCTCTGCGTGTCTCTGCTTGTGTCCCTGCCACACAGATCGTCTGTGTGTGTGTGTGTGTGTGTGTGTGTGTGTGTGTATGCACGGGTGTGTGCATGTGTATGCATGTACATGCACGTCCACGCCATCATGGTTAAAAGTCTGGATTAGAAGTGAGTGAGATCCACCTGGGACAGAATCCTGGGCCTGCCACTTATTAGCCATGTGATCTTGTGAAAATCACCTAACTTTTCTCATTCTCGGTTACCTCAACTTTAGAACAGGTGATAAAAATTACACTCAGTGGTGTCACCGGGGTCAGTAGAATCATGGAAGGGAAACCCAGTGGACCCTCAGATATGAGCTATCTATCCGTCGATAATTAAAAAGGAATGGATTGTTTTCAGATCACAGCTATTTCCAGGTGAGCTGCATCTGACTTTTAAAATGACCATTTTTTTCCACGGAGGTCTTTCGTACATTTTCGAATAACGATAACCCTGTGGAGGAGCCAGAGAGAAAAGCTGCACTGCCTTGCATGGGACAATGAGAATCTGTTTTCCAGGGATCTTCCAGGCAGGGGGAGGATGAGCCCGTGGATGAGAAAGCAGGAAGGGGAAGAGACAGCGAGAGGGTTCTAGGCTGGGGTGTGGGTGTCTGTCGGGGAGGACCCCAAGGGCAGGAGCCCCTGGGGCTGAGGAGGCGGGAAGACCTCATAGAACAGGAGGGCTTGGGATTCAGTAGGAACCTCCAGCGTCGCTGCTTTGCTTCTACGTGGACACGAGGTTCTTTGAAGGAATTTTTGGAAATATTTTTAGGAGGGTAAGATAAAGACAAATGTCAACTTGGCATATAGCAGGTGTTCCTTCCATGTCTGGAGGGCAACATAGGTAAAAAATAAGCAAATTAATTAGATAAAGACAAATTAGACCTGAGTAATTATGAGAAGAAAGTCCTCCCCCCAGAAGTGTCCAAAATAATTCTCCAGAGCCTGAGATGAGCCCAACATGACTCAAAAATATCTATAGCTGGGTCATAACGGGCAAGGAGAACCAATAGCTGGTGAAATGTACATGTGCACATGACTGTGGATATGTTAGACTGTTTCACTGATACATCTGTGTGTGTGTTACATATGTGGATAATTATATATATACTATGTAGACATAGAGATGTAGATATAAGCACATACAGATATGGATGTAGATGTAGACACAGACACAGATACAGATACAAGTAGAGGGAGAGAGAAAGAGTCCACCTTGTCTGTTACTCTCCCCATCAGATACCTCAGAGTGCGTGGCCTTCCCTGGTGCCCCATGGCCTCTCATCTGTAATGGTTTCTCCTTAATGCTACTCTTCACTGGGGTGCACACATGTTTCTCTCCACCATCTCCCACTCCAGAAATCATTACCCCTGACCTTAAGGAAGCCTCGTCCAGGGCTCCAGTGTGTTCAGGATCAAGGCTGGCATTTTTTAGAGACAGTCAAGGCTCTGTGCAGTATGACTCTGTGCAACTATCCCAGTTTCTCTGTTGGCTTCCCAAGAAGAACTGGCACATTGGCTACATGTCTCTCCCTACCCCACTCCTATGCTTTATTCCATGATATTTTCCTTTCTGAGACAATGCTGTTCAAGTCCCACTTGCTCAGTATCCTTTACGTAACATTATCTTAAAAAGGAGATTTTAATAAACCTTTTAACAACACAACTGTGCCTCATATTTCTCACTCCCCTTCAGCAGCTAGTACACGCTTATGCATGCACGGGTGGTTAATAGACTTTTAAAAAACCTTTCATTAGCATTAGCACTGACTTGGCAGTTTGCAAACAGCTGTTCCCTATGACTCCGGTCACCCCCATGAGAGACCACACTCCAAGACAGGCCCAGTGAGGTGTGATGGCCACACCCCTCTTCAGAAGTCAGCCACTGTCTCACCTGACCATGACATTTGTTCAAGTTGTTCCAGTGGGCTTACTTATGGGGGAGTGGCCAGGATATTCATGCCTTGGCTCACATGGGAGCTCAGCTCCTGATTCTTAGAATGATGGGGTAAGGAGGCCATCTGGTCCATGCCTCTGCCTCCAGGCAGGGCAGCACTCAAATTATCCACCTGCTTGGCCTTAGTGATGAGTCAGCCACATGGTTGCAACCATATCACTTGGACTGACACTTTGGCTTTGGATATTCGCTACCAGTGGCTTTGGGACCATTCAGTAAACATGTTTGACTACTGGAGGCCTTCTGAGGTGACCTATTCACCCAAGGGGTCCTGTCTCTTACACAGTCATTCTCTCATCTCTCAGGGTGCTGGAGGGGGCACTGTGGAGATCATATGGGAAGCAATTCAGACTGAATTAATTTTCCTCTGTGCCTTTGCACTCAGCTCCCTTCTGAGCTACAAATGAGCACTTAACAAATTATAGTTTTCTTCATCTCTGGAATCAATATTCTAAAATCAATAGAAAATATTGTTGCTTAATTATTGATGGGGGAAGGTGTAATAATAACGGCACAAACCCCATAATATATAAAGAAAAGAGTTGATTAAAGTCCAGAAAAAATATAAGTTTTATACAGCATAAAGTATCATATATAAGGTAAAAAGACAAATAACTACAGAACAATATAACACATATGCCTGGTAAGAAGTTGATAGCCCTAAGACATAAATACATATTACAAATTCAAAAGTAAACACACATACACAATGAAACGAGTAAAGGACACAAAGGACACAAATTTCCTAATCCCTCCCTCCCCCCACCTCATTATTTCCCTCATGCACACACATATCCACACACGTTGTGTTAGTCCGGGTTTTCCAGAGAAACAGAACCAGTAAGATGTGTACCTATATACAGAGAGATTTATTTTAAGGGACTGGCCCACACAGCTGCGGGAGCTGGCAAGTTTGAAAACTGCAGAGCAGGCTGGCAGTGTGGAGAACCCGGGAGTGTTGATGGTACAGCCGCCGGTCTGAAGGCAGCCTGCAGGCAGAATTCCTTCTTCTTGGGCAGCCCTCAGTCTTTTTTCCTAATTCTTTCTACTGACTGGTTGAGGTCCATCCACATTATGGAGGGTAATCTGTTTTACTCAAAGTCAACTGATTTAAATGTTAATCACATCTAAAAAAAAAAAAGAATACCCTCACACCAACATCTACACTGAGTGATTCAAAATCTGGGTGCCACGGCCTAGCCAAGTTCACACATAAAATTAACCATCACAGTTCACCCCTTGTCAACTTGGCACCCATACACATCTCCTTAAACAATCTTTAACCGCCAAATAAAGACAATGACAAGGCCGTACTGCCGGCTAACATGATGCAGTTAGGCTCTGTCTAGCAGATAATGCAAAAACCCTTTCTCCAGAAAAGGATGTAAAGTCCTTCAATGATGTTGACTCTTCTCCTTGATATCCTTAACTTAACTTTTATTATGTAATGTAGAACAATACTGAACTATATCAGTCAATACATCTTATGTTATGTGATAAGAGGATAAGAATGGGAGGAAACCAAAGGTACTTCACACACACACACACACACACACACACACACACACACACACACACACTCATAACAAAGTAAGGAAGTAAACATGCTCATAGTAAGAAATGCCCATAGTTCTGGCCATGGTTCTTTTTAGCTGGTGAGGTGACCCAATATTCATTCCTGAAGGGTCTGGCCCATGAATAGTCCTATCTGAATTGGGTTCTTCGAGTTTTCCATGGACTTTAATCGAAGGGCATGGCAGAACTAAGAGTCACCCTAAGGGACTCCTTGTATTCCACACATACTCTTCTTTATCTCCACTGTGAGTAGCAGTTTAATTTCTCAGTGGTAATCAGGATCAATAGCCCCACTGAGCTCAGTAACTACCTTCTTTGCCTGTTGATTCAGAGTCCTGAGGAGGCCAAAGTAGCCAAGTGGCAGTCTTAACTTCCAGTTCAATGGAATCATTCTGTCTCCTGGTGCCTTCTCCTATTCTGGACCCCATTCAAAACTAGCAGGTTTGGGGTTACTCACTTAATGGGCTAGCGTAGCACACCCAAATGAAAAATATGTTACCTCCAAAATCCAAAGAGGCACACTAGGTGTTGTGCCTCATTTTTTATTGTAGGAGGGGCCAGATGCAACTACTTCTGTTTCACTGTAGAAGGGATATCTCAACATGCCCTGTACCACTGGACCCCTAGAAATTCCACCAAGGTAGAAGACCCCTGAGTTTTTGTCAGAGTTATTTCCTACCATCTGACACACAAATGTCTTGCCAGTAAGTCTAGAGTAGTTGCTACTTCTTACTTGTTAGGTACTATCAGCATAATATCATCGACGAAATGGACCAGTGTGATGACTTGTCGAAGGGAAGGACAATCAGGATTTCTGAGAACTAAATTATGACATAGAGTAGCAGAATTGTCCTACTCCTGAGGAAGGACAGTAAAGGTATATTGCTGGCCTTTCCAGCTGAAAATAAGCTGCTTCTGGTGGTCTTTACTGACAGATATGAAGGAAAAAAAAAAAAGAACATTTTCCAGATCACTAGCTGCATGCCAGTTACCAGGGGATGTGCTAACTTGCTCAAGTAACAAAACCACATCTGGTACAGCAGCTACAAGTGGAGTCACCACTGGCTTCAGCTTACAATAACCCACTGTCATTCTCCAAGACCCATCTGTTTTCTGCACAAACCAAATAGGCAAGTTAAATAGGGATGTGGTGAGAATCACCACCCCTGCCTCCTTCAGATCATTCATGGCATCACCAATCTCTGCAATCTCTTCAGGGATGTGGTGTTGCTTTTGATTTATTATTTTCCTAGGTAAAGATAGTTCTAATGGCTCCTACTTGACCTCCCCATCATAAGAGCCCTCACTCTACCGATCAGAGAACCAAAGTGGGGATTCTGCCAGTTGTTGTGTATGTCTGTTCCAATCATACATTCTAGAACCAGGGACACAACCACAGGGTGGGCTCAGGATCCACTGGGCCTACTGTGAGATGAAAAAACTGAGCTAAAACTCCATTGATCACCCGACCTCCGTAAGCTCCTATCCTACCAAATAGGGACCAAAGTGGACAAAAGTGATGTTTTGAGTCTCCTGGAATTAGCGTCAATCCAGAGCCAGTGTCCGTTAGCCCCAGAGTCTGATTACTTTCTTTTCCCCAGTGCACAATTACCCTGGTAAAGTGCCGTGAGTTCCTTTGGGGAAGGCTGGAGGAAAGATTAATAGCGTAACTCTTTGGCAGAGTTCAAGAGTTCTTCCTCAAGAGGACCCATCCTCCCCTTCATTCGAGGGGTTCCGTGTCTACAAACTAGCTGAGAGTTGGGAATTGATTGAGGGCGCATTATTCTCTCTTTTTATGGTTCAGAGGTTTGTTCACTTAGAATTTTTCCTCTTATACATATAAAGTAAGAATGTAGTAGACTCCCCATCAATTTCACTTCTAAACCACCATGATGAACTAGCCAGAGCCACAACTCTCTGTGAGCCAGGATGTTCTGATTACTGCTTTGACTCTGCTGTCCATGAGAGTAACCATACCCACTTTGCCTTTGGTGCCTCAGTGCTGACAATGGTATCCAATTATCCTTATTGCATTTAGGTTTCCCAATTCAGTGGCATCAGATTCCACTGTAATTTCTAACCTACAGAGAAGACCAATCACATACCTCTTCAAGGATGCTGTGGTCTCCTCACAAGTTTATTTCTCATAGCCCTGAAAGATAAGTCCTCTGGGCCCTTCCAGAGGAGATGAGCAGATGTCAACTGATAACTCCACTCTAACATTCCAATAAGCCGTTGGACCCCTTCCTCTAAAATTCACTAAGGAAGTCCTGGCATCTCATTTTCATTTAGTGTCAGCCACGTTTTGGTCCATGTTTCAGCCAACCAACCCAACAAACTGTTAGAGCCCCGTCCAAGCAGACTTGCATGAATAAATTTGGCCTGATCCAACTTTATGTCCCTTCCACAATTATCTCGTACCCTTAATATCCATCCCACACATATTCCCTGGGTTTATACCTGTATGAATTAGAAAAAATCATGTAGTTCTTTTGGAGTGCAGTGTACCTGTTTATGGGTCACACTTTCTACATCACCTTTTGGGGCCTACTGGAACTTGAGTCGAGGTGCATGTCTAGAAGCAAAGAGGGATGGTGGGATGGGTTCTGAAGAGAACCAATGGAGCACTGCAAGGCAACCACTTCCAGGAGGCCTTTCAGCTTCCTCAGGAAATGCACGGTTAACCTCCTCAGAGGGGGATGAAAAGGCTGCTTCTACTGGCAAAAGACACAACTTGGTGGAATGGAATTTAGAAATTCACTGTCTCAACTTTATCAGGAAGTTCCCACATGTCTCTATTCCAATTTTCAGGACTCCGGGGATGAGACAACTAGATATCATGTGAGGCATGGTATCAGCTCTCAGAAGGACACTTCTTGCAAAAATGCCTCACTGAACCTAGTCAGGAAGAAACATCAAACAAACCCAAATTGACAGGCATTCTACAAAAACCAACAACTGTTTAAAAATCTTCAAATCCTAAAAGACAAAAAGCCAATGTTGGTTCCTGGATTGGATTCTGAACCAATACAAATTTGTTTTGCTCTTAAGGACATTAGTGGTGCAAGTGGCAAATCTGAGTAAGTTCTGTAGACACTGAGGCCTCAGCGGAAGCAGGAGTTGAGGACAGAGTATAAAAAGATAATGTAGGAATAAAAAGAAAATAACAATCAAGGCAAGAGGGCATGAAGATTTCTAGTTTTATTGTTTCACATCAGGCTGGGTTTACAACAAGATAAGCTCCTGAAGGACGTAGGGTCTGTGCTTTGGGTTCCCAGGGCAGCCACACATATGGGGGAGGAGGGGAGTAAATGGGTTTGGGGGAGGGGTTGTGGCTTCTGGGCACCAGGGCACAGGGATCCTCTGGGCCGGAGCTCAAGGCTGCACTCAGACCCCTCAGCCCCTTGGGCAGGCCCAGCAGGGGGAGCAGGAACAGGAGGAAGGTTTTGGCCCCTCGCTGTCCCCAAGCCTGCCCTCCTTGGCTCAGGATCCACTTCAGCAGCAGCCTCCAGACGACTGACCGCTGCCCCCTCCACAGCAGCTGGAGCCCCCCGAGGGCTGGCCGCAGCAGCCAGAGCTCTGGTGTCTGTGACGGTGGGACCTGTGTCGCCTGTGGTGGCTCAGGCAGCAGCCGCCGCCCCCAGAGCTGCAGCAGCTGCTGCCCCCAGAGCTGCAGCAGCCCCCAGAGCTGACGCTACAGCAGGAAGAGACTGGGGGGCACTTGGGGGGGCACTTTGGGGGACACTTGGGCGCAGGACACTTGGGAGGGGGCTGGCACTGCTGCTGGTTCTGCTGGCAGGACATCTCGGCTGGCGGGGTCAGGAGCTGAGGGAGAGCCACACAGCGAGTCAAACCCAGGACCCAGAGCCCTCCTGCTCCACCCCTTCCTGTCCTCAGCATCATTTCTAGTGCCTTTATTTGATGAACTGTTTAAATGGAGCCCTCGATAATTCAACAGAGAAACTTTCGTTATTTCTAATAGTTCCCCAAATGCTCTCACATCATCTCTGAAGTGCTTCTTCATCTGTTATATAATTAGAGAACTGAGGCCAAAATATGTTAAGAAAAAGTGCTCAAAATCAAACATCTAGAGGAGATATTCTACAGCAAAAATCACGAAAATAGTAAATCTAGGTAACAGTTTAGAAATGAAATTGTTTCTTTAGGGAAAACAGTCATTCCCTCTTGGAGAACTTTCTAGATATCCTTGTCCTGTAGGGACATAGAAGTTCACACCCGCAAAGGACACTGCAGATTGGCTGGAAGAATGAGCTGAGGGAAAAGATAATTTACTGTAAGCTGGGACTTGCACCAGCCCCCTGCCTGGGCCCCGGTGCCCTGGCATCTTGCAGATACTCCCCTCAAACTAATACCTCAGCATCAAGATTTGAGTTGTTCCTACTCAACTCTGAAGTCCTTTTGTCTGAGTGCTTAAAATAAGTCAGTCAGTTGTGATTTCCTCTCTGCTGGCTGAGTGTCACTGTTCCCATCTTTACTTTTCCCTGGAGGGACAATTACGCTTTCAAAGATAAACCTCCCTTTTGACAACAGTTATAGGTTGGTACGGTGGTCAGTGTTGCAAATCCTTCCAGCCAGAGACCAACAACTACAGATCATCTTGTTTTTTCTAGTGTACTGTCACACTCACACAGTTCCTTCTACTCATGTTCCCAGCCTTCCTAGCTCCCTGCCCCTCTTTCAGTATCCCTGCAGCTTGTTCTTTGCCAGTATGAACCCAACCTCATCTTCTTCTCACTGCCACCGCCCCCACCTCACACACACTGCAAAAGGCTCTGCCCCCCCCCCCCCCACCTCCTGCTCTGGTTTGAGCTCTCTCTGTGGAAGGCTCTGCTCTCAGTCCCAGGGGACACTTACCGGTGCACAGGCAGCACTGGGTCTGTCAACACCTCAGGAGAGGAGTGTATGGAGGTGCTCTGACCCTGAGGCCCTCTTATCCTGGCCTTGGGCTCTGCCCTCAGCTTGTGAGTCAGGACCTGGGCACGAGGGGATTGCCTCCTGCCACCCACGAGGTCCTGTGACAAGTGGTGACTGGCAGCTCCTTCCTGCCTCCTTCCATGGGGCTCAGAGCAGCTGCTCCCAGCTTGGAATAGGGCTGCTTAGAAAAAGTACCAGGGGAGAAAAACTGTAATCATCCCCCTCTTTACTCTCCCACTGTTCCTGCAGGATACCTGCCTGGCTCAGTTTTGGAGTTGAGTTCCCAATATCTCTTTTCTTGCCTCCCAAATCTTAATTCAATGTTTCAATTTGGTTTAAATCAAGTTTCACAGAATCCTCCAAATCTTTATTACCTTATATGTGTGTGTGTGTGTGTGTGTGTGTGTGTGCGCGCGCGCGCGCGCGTGCGCGCACGTGCGCATGGGCACATATGTCCGTGTGCCTTAGCAACCAACAAACAACTTGACGAGTCAGACTCAAGAGAGAATCCTGGTTCTGACACCTATTAGCTCCATGACCTTGTGAAAAATACCTCATCCTTCTTGTTCTCAGTTTTGTCCATCTACGATAGAGATAATATAAAAACAACTTTTGGGGTTGTGTATGTGAGATCAGTGAGCTAATGCAAAGAAAATTTCTGGTAGAGAGTTTATAACATGCTGTATTTCTTAAACAAATGTCAACACAGTCACTGTTTTAAAATTACAACTGTTTTCTAAGGAGAATGAATCTGGTTGGAAAATACAAGACCCTTCTGTTTTCTTGAGATTATTGATATGTTTTAACAAGACAATATGAACCAGGAATAAAGTTTTATACAGGAGGGAGAGAAGGAAGACCTGGCCACTGAAACTGAAAATTCAGATTTTCCAGGGGTCATGTAGGAAGGCTGAAGTGAAGTCCACAGAGGAGAAAGAGAAAAGGCAGCAAGGAAACAGTGAGACTGTGTTAAGGGTAGGCACTGCCCAGCATCAAACAGCCAAGGGAAAGACATCCCTAGTAGAGTGGAGGCCAGAGGATGTTTAAGAACAGGAGTTATTAATACATCTTATGACTTTTTGTCTGTTTCTGTTTTATAAGATTCTCTCAACTCCTAGTCTCTTAGGGCCTCAATTCAGTTATAGGAACACAGGCTTTTCTCGAAAGTAATATTGGTATTTTCACATTTTTAGGGGATAACGGAAAGGGCCAGAGTTAATATCTGGGCTGATAGTAAGTCAGATAACAAGAGCCCCATCTATGGCAGTGCAAGGTTATTAAACAACTAAACCATTTATCAGATGAAGGAGAATCAGAGCTAGGGAGAATATATGAAGAGAGTTTACTGCCCCCCAGGCTTGGGAAGAATTCTGGGATTTCCTAGACCCTGAATGGATGTTGACTCCATAATAGCTAGGTCACTTGGTGTGGTATGAACCCTACTACTATGTGGTTGAGTTGTATGTGTGCGTGTGTCTGTGTGTACTTCTGCTTAGAGATATTACAGAGACTATAAGAGAGACGATATATGTGACTATGTATATGTGGGTGTGCACAAATACACATCTGTATATTTTACCATGTTCCTTTCAGCGTCTGGTATCCCCCGGTGTCCAGCCTTCCCTGAATTGTTCTGCCTCTTGCCTGCCATGTTTCCCTTTTGTTCTTTTCCTCCATAGGTTTCAATTCCTCATTGGGTTCTACCCTTCTCCTTCCATGGGGCTCAGAGCAGCTGCTCCCAGCTTGGAATAGGGCTGCTTAGAAATGGGGTAGAGGGTAAATTCCTACCACCATCTATCAGTCAGTACTCTAGCCTCTTATTCTTGGAACCCATACTCCCAACCCCAAGTTCCTTTTTACTCCCAAATCTTAATTTAATGATTACAATCCATCTGGTTAAAGCAAAATTTTAATCTATTCCTTCATGTTTTATTCCATGCTGGTAATCCTGACATGTTCAATATTATAGTGTGTGTGGTTTCAACTTTATAGAAATGGCATCATACTTGAGGTCTCATCTGAAACTTGCTCTCTTCTTTAAACATTATTTTTGTGTATTATTCAAGTTGATCTGTGTAGCTGTCATTTATTCGTTTTTACAACCTCATAGTATCCATCTTATGAGCACAGTGTGATTTTGATATCCTGTCTCTTTGGGATGTGTATTCAAGTTGTTTGCACTAATTGCTTTATAAATATTGCAGCTTTGGGAATTTTTGTGTGTGTCTGCTTGCATATGTGTTGGAGAGACTCTCCAAGTTAATCATCTATAAGTGGAAGTGTTGAATTTTCGATCATACCCATTCCTCCGATTAGCTCTTGTCAATTTCTGTTTCCACTTCTGGTTTATGAGAATCACTCTTTCTGTACATTGTTGCTAAAATTAAATAACTGCCATTTGATGTATGTTAACTGATGTTCCCTTGTACTTTTAATATGTGTTTCCTGCTTAGCATTAATCATGAGCATCTTTTCATGTTTGTTGATCATTTTCGTTTACTTTTCTATGAATTATCTGTTTTTTTAAAAAAAATTTGTATTTGCATCTTTTTGTTAGGATCTGTAAGTTCTTCACATATTCTGGTTTCTAGTGCAGCATTTTTTTAAATTTAATTTTATTATGTTATGTTAATCACCATACATTACATCATTAGTTTTTGATGTAGTGTTCCATGATTCATTGTTTGTGTATAACACCCAGTGCTCCACGCAGAACGTGACCTCTTTAATACCCATCACCAGGCTAACCCATCCCCCCCACCCCCTCCCCTCTAGAACCCTCAGTTTGAGTCCATAGTCTCTCATGGTTTGTCTCCCCCTCCGATTTCCCCCCTGTCATTTTCCCTTCCTACTATCTTCTTTTTTTTCTTTTAATATATAATGTATTATTTGTTTCAGAGGTACAGGTCTGTGATTCATCAGTATTACACAATTCACAGCACTCACCATAGCACATACCCTCCCCAATGTCTATCACCCAGCCACCCCATCCCTCCCACCCCCCACCACTCCAGAAACCCTCAGTTTGTTTCCTGAGATTAAGAATTCCTCATATTAGTGAGATCATATGATACATGTCTTTCTCTGATTGACTTATTTCACTCATCATAATACCCTCTAGTTCCATCCATGTTGTTGCAAATGGCAAGATTTCAGTTTTTTTGATGGCTGCATAATATTCCATTGTATATATCTACCACTTATTCTTTATCCATTCATCTGTTGATGGACATCTTGGCTCTTTCCATAGTTTGGCTATTGCGGACATTGCTGCTATAAACATTGGGGTGCATGTACCCCTTCGGATCCCTACATTTGTATCTTTGGGGTAAATACCCAGTAGTGCAATTGCTGCTCATATGGTTGCTCTATTTTCAACTTTTTGAGGAACCTCCATACTGTTTTCCAATGCACCAGCTTGCATTCCCACCAAAGTGTAGGAGGTTTCCCCTTTCTCCGCATCCTTGCCAACATCTGTCATTTCCTGACTTGTTCATTTTAGCCATTCTGACTGGTGTGAGGTTTTGATTTGGATTTCCCTGAGCCAAGCGATGTTGAGCACATTTTCATGTGTCTGTTGTCCATTTGGATGTCTTCTTTGGAAAAATGTCTGTTCATGTCTTCTGCCTATTTCTTGATTGGATTATTTGTTCTTTGGGTGTTGAGTTTGATAAGTTCTTTACAGATTTTGGATACTAGCCCTTTATCTGATATGTCATTTGCAAATATCTTCTCCCATTCTGTTGGTTCTCTTTTGGTTTTGTTGACTGTTTCCTTTGCTGTGCAAAAGATTTTTTTTTTTTTTGATGAAGTCCCAATAGTTCCTTTTTGCCCTTGCTTCCCTTTCCTTTCGCGATTTGTCTAGGTCTAGTGCAGCATTACTAAATGAATTGTGAACATCTTTCCTCTTGTTTGCTTTTTAATGGTGTCATTTATGAGCAGGTAATTTATTTTTAATATAGCTCTATCTCTGCAACATTAACAATGCTATTTGCACTTTTCATGACTTTACGAAGTCTCAACCATTCATAAGCTCAGAAATCTGTTCTTTTCTGCTTTCTTAAAAAAAGTAGTAAAGACTAATTTTCTTTTTAAAATTAAGGTTTTTCTTTAACCCAGAATGGAATTTTTGTACATTTTATATTTATTTTAACATTCTTTTCCAAGTGGATAATCAGTTGTCTATCATAATCAAATATTTTCTTTTCCCCACTAATTTGAAATACCTCCTCAGTCATAACTGAGTTTCCACATTTGTGTAGCTCTGTAACTGGCCTGATCATTCTTTTCACTGCCAATTTGTTTATCCCAGTGATAATATCCTGCTGCCTTGATTACTATAGGTATGTAATCAATTGTGATATCACATAAGTTCCATAACTTTGTTCCCCCCTTAAGATTGTCTTGGTGATTACTAGACCTTTGCTTTTTCATATAAAATTTAGAAGCAGCTTGTCATTTGACACAAATGAAAATAAAGAAAAAGAAAATATCTTTAGAATTTTGATAGAAATATCACTAAATATATGCATTTATAAATGAAGGATTGTAAGATTTTTTCCATAATTTTCCTTTTGAACCATCGTTGAATATGGTATATCTCTCTTTTGGTATTCTGCAATGCCTTTCAGTAACGTCTCCTCATTTTATCAAAAATATTTTACACTAATATTTTAGACACTATAATTTTTGCAATCTTAAATAGCAACTTTTAAAATTATAAGTTTGAATTATTTATTCTGGTAAATATAAATCTAATTTATTCTGTATTCTGCTCTTATATCTTACAACTTTTCTAACTCTTACTATTATTTTTACTTCTTGTGGTAATCATTCTTATGCACATGATTTTTTTATCAAAGCTTTTCTTTCTCCTTGGGTTACATTCTTAGAAGCTCAATTGTTATATAAAAGCATTTATGCTCATTTTAAAGCATGCTCACTTTAAATTTTAATTTGTATGCATAACAATTATGTGTTGAATAATGAATCGCCAAATTTCCACCCAGATGGTTATGGCAATTTATATTTCCAACAACACTAAGACCCATTTCTGATCACCTTCAATAATACTGAGCTTTGTTATCTGTCTTAAGTTTTTTCCAGTTCAGTATAAAGGAATAAATCTAATAGAACTCATACCTGAGGGGGGGCGGAGCAAGATGGCGGAGGAGTAGGAGACCTAGATTTGGTCTGGTCTCAGGAATTCAACTGAATAGGGATCAAACCATTCTGAACACCTACGAACTCAACAGGAGATCGAACAGGAGAGTAGCAACAACTCTCTGAACAGAGAAGCGACCACTTACTGGAAGGTAGGACGTGCGGAGAAGTGAATCCGAGGCGATATTCGGGAGGATAGACGGCGGGGGAGGGGCCTCCGCCGGCCGCTTCTGGCAAGTGCTAGAGCCGCGGAGCACAAAATCGGACCTTTTAAAAGTTGGCTCGGCGGAGGGACGTCGCTGCAGTGGCTAAGCGGGGGGTGGAATCCTCCCGGGACAGTGTGGTCTCAGGACCCTTGGGGTCACAGAGAGACCGGGGGTGCCTGAGTGCGGCAGAGCTCCCAGGTGTCGGGGCGGGGAAGCCGGCTGCAGATACGGAGCAGAGTCGCGGGCTCTCAGCTCGGGGTTGCCATAAACTGTGATCTGCGGCCCAGTCGGGGCACGGCTCCCCCAGCAGGGACCCAACAAGCAGCAGATCTGGGGAGACTCCCCTTCCTTCCCGGGGAGGAGCGGTGCGGGAACGCACTGCAGGGATCTGCTGGATTTGGAGACTCCGAGCGGGGTCGGGTGCCAGAGATAGCAACGCTCGATCACAGGCCGGGTGAGCACGGAGTGCGGCCAGAGACCGGGGACACGGGAGTGACTGCTTTTCTCTGGGGGCGCACTGAGGAGTGGGGCCCCGAGTTCTCGGCTCCTCCGGGCAGAGACTGGGAGGCCGCCATTTTCGCCCTGCTCCTCCAAAGCTGTACCGAGAGCTTGCAGGGAACAAAAGCTCCTGAGAGCAAACTGGAGCAGCTTCCTTAGCCCGGACCGACAAGGGCGGGGCAATTCTGCCTCCGGCAAAGACATTTGGAAACCACAGCAACAGGCCCCTCCCCCAGAAGATCAACACAAACAGCCAGCAAGCCAAGACCAAGTTGATCGATCAAGGAGAATAGGAGAACTCCAGCGCTAGGGGAATACTGCACATAGATTCATGGCTTCTTTTTTTTTTTTTTTTTACCATGATTCATTATTTCATCAAAGTTAATTTTTGTTGACTTTTTTTTATTTTTCTTTTTCCCTTTTTCAACCAACATCTTATAAATCCCTTTTTTTAAAAAAAAAAAACATTTTTTATTTTTTTTTTTCATTTTTAGAGTCATATTTTATCCCTTCATAGTAGTTATCCTTGTTTTTGGCATATATATATAAGTTGTTCTCTCTTTAAAATTTTGAGGTACAGTTTCTTCTAACAGATCAAAATATACCCTAAACCACTAGTGTATGGCTTTGTTCTAGTCTCCTGCCTGATCACATTCTCTCCCTTTTTCCTTTTTTTTTTTTTTTTCCTTAAATCTCCTTTCTTTTTTCAAACAACTTATCTTACCAAGTCCTTTTATAAAATCTTTTATAATTTTCATCTTTACAGTCATCTTCCATCCCTTCATTGTATCAACCCTTATTTTGTACATATATGTCTTTCTTCCTTTAAAATTTTAGGAGGCACTTTTTTCTAACAGACCAAAATACGCCCAAAATCTAGTGTGTGGCACTGATCTATGCACTAGCCTGATCATATTTGATCATATTCTGCCTTTTTTGAATTGTTTTGTTTTTGTTTTTATCTTTTTTTCTTTTTTTTTTCTTTTTCTCTTTCTTTTTTCTTTCTTTCCCTTTCTTTTCCCCTGGTTTCAGGTCTTTTCTGATTTGTATACAGTATATTTGCTGGGGACGTTGTAAACCGTTAGCCTTTTGTTCTCTCATTCATCTATTCTCCTCTGGATAAAATGACAAGACGAAAGAAATCACCTCAGCAAAAAGAACAAGAGGTAGTACCGTCAGCCAGGGACCTACTCAATACGGACATTAGTACGATGTCGGACCTAGAGTTCAGAATCATGACTTTAAAGATACTAGCTGGGCTTGAAAAAAGCGTGGAAGTTATTAGAGAAACCCTTTCTGGAGAAATAAAAGAACTAAAATCTAACCAAATCGAAATCAAAAAGGCTATTGATGAGGTGCAATCAAAAATGGGGGCACTAAATGCTAGGATAAATGAGGCAGAAGAGAGAATCAGCGATATAGAAGACCAAATGATAGAAAATAAAGAGGCTGAGAAAAAGAGAGAGAAACAACTACAGGATCACGAGGGCAGAATTCGAGAGATAAGTGATACGATAAGACGAAACAACATTAGAATAATTGGGATCCCAGAAGAAGAAGAGAGAGAGAGAGGGGCAGAAGGTATATTGGAACAAATTATAGCAGAGAACTTCCCTAATGTGAGGAAGGAAACAGGCATTAAAATCCAGGAGGCACAGAGAACCCCTCTCAAAATCAATAAAAATAGGTCAACACCCCGACATCTAATAGTAAAACTTACGAGTCTCAGAGACAAAGAGAAAATCCTGAAAGCAGCTCGGGAGAAGAGATATGTAACCTACAATGGTAGAAACATTAGATTGGCAACAGACCTATCCACAGAGACCTGGCAGGCCAGAAAGGACTGGCAAGATATCTTCAGAGCACTAAACGAGAAAAATATGCAGCCAAGAATACTATATCCAGCTAGGCTATCATTGAAAATAGAAGGAGAGATCAAAAGCTTCCAGAACAAACAAAAACTAAAGGAATTTGCAAACACGAAACCAGCCCTCCAAGAAATATTGAGAGGGGTCCTCTAAGCAAAGAGAGAACCGAAAAGCAGCAAAGAGCAGAAACGAACACAGACAACAGACAGTTAACAGTCACCTTACAGGTAATACAATGGCACTAAATTCATACCTTTCAATAGTTACCCTGAATGTAAATGGGCTAAATGCCCCAATCAAAAGACACAGGCTATCAGATTGGATTAAAAAACAAGACCCATCAATATGCTGTCTGCAAGAGACTCATTTTACACCCAAAGACACCCCCAGATTGAAAGTGAGGGGGTGGAAAACCATTTACCATGCTAATGGACACCAAAAGAAAGCTGGGGTGGCAATCCTTATATCAGACAAACTAGATTTTAAAACAAAGACTGTAATAAGAGATGAGGAAGGACACTATATCCTACTTAAAGGGTCTATCCAACAAGAAGATCTAACAATTGTAAATATCTATGCCCCGAACATGGGAGCAGCCAATTATATAAGGCAATTAATAACAAAAGCAAAGAAACACATTGACAACAATACAATAATAGTGGGGGACTTTAACACCCCCCTGACTGAAATGGACAGATCATCTAAGCAAAAGATCAACAAGGAAATAAAGACTTTAAATGACACACTGGACCAAATGGACTTCACAGACATATTCAGAACATTCCATCCCAAAGCAACGGAATACACATTCTTCTCTAGTGCCCATGGAACATTCTCCAGAATTGATCACATCCTAGGTCACAAATCAGGTCTCAATCGGTACCAAAAGATTGGGATCATTCCCTGCATATTTTCAGACCACAATGCTTTGAAACTAGAACTCAACCACAAGAGGAAAGTCGGAAAGAACTCAAATACATGGAGGCTAAAGAGCATCCTACTAAAGAATGAATGGGTCAACCAAGAAATTAAAGAAGAATTAAAAAAATTCCTGGAAACCAATGAAAATGAAAACACAACTGTTCAAAATCTTTGGGATACAGCAAAGGCAGTCCTGAGAGGAAAGTATATAGCAATACAAGCCTTTCTCAAGAAACAAGAAAGGTCTCAAATACACAACCTAACCCTACACCTAAAGGAGCTGGAGAAAGAACAGCAAAGAAAGCCTAAACCCAGCAGGAGAAGAGAAATCATAAAGATCAGAGCAGAAATCAATGAACTAGAAACCAAAAGAACAGTAGAACAGATCAACGAAACTAGGAGCTGGTTCTTTGAAAGAATTAACAAGATTGATAAACCCCTGGCCAGACTGATCAAAAAGAAAAGAGAAATGACCCAAATCAACAAAATCATGAATGAAAGAGGAGAGATCACAAGCAACACCAAAGAAATACAAACAATTATAAGAACATATTATGAGCAACTCTATGCCAGCAAATTAGATAACCTGGAAGAAATGGGTGCATTCCTAGAGATGTATCAACTACCAAAATTGAACCAGGAAGAAATAGAAAACCTGAACAGACCTATAACCACTAAGGAAATTGAAACAGTCATCAAAAATCTCCCAAGAAACAAAAGCCCAGGGCCAGATGGCTTCCCAGGGGAATTCTATCAGACATTTCAAGAAGAATTAATACCTATTCTCCTGAAACTGTTCCAAAAAATAGAAATGGAAGGGAAACTTCCAAACTCATTTTATGAGGCCAGCATTACCTTGATCCCAAAACCAGACAAAGACCCCATCAAAAAAGAGAATTACAGACCAATATCCTTGATGAACATGGATGCAAAAATTCTCACCAAAATACTAGCCAATAGGATCCAACAGTACATTAAAAGGATTATTCACCACGACCAAGTGGGATTTATCCCTGGGCTGCAAGGCTGGTTCAACATCCGCAAATCAATCAACGTGATACAATACATTAACAAAAGAAAGAACAAGAATCATATGATCCTCTCAATAGATGCAGAAAAAGCATTTGACAAAGTACAACATCCTTTCTTGATCAAAACTCTTCAGAGTATAGGGATAGAGGGTACATACCTCAATATCATAAAAGCCATCTACGAAAAACCTACAGCGAATATCATTCTCAATGGGGAAAGGCTGAGAGCTTTTCCCCTAAGGTCAGGAACGCGGCAGGGATGTCCACTCTCACCACTGCTATTCAACATAGTATTAGAAGTCCTAGCCACAGCAATCAGACAACAAAAAGAAATCAAAGGCATCCAAATCGGCAAAGAGGAAGTCAAACTCTCACTCTTTGCAGATGATATGATACTGTATGTGGAAAACCCAAAAGACTCCACCCCAAAACTGCTAGAAATCATACAGGAATTCAGTAAAGTAGCAGGATATAAAATCAATGCACAGAAATCAGTGGCATTCCTATACACCAACAACAAGACAGAAGAGAGACAAATCAAGGAGTCTATCCCATTTACAATTGCACCCAAAACCATTAGATACCTAGGAATAAATCTAACCAAAGAGGCAAAGGATCTGTACTCAGAAAACTATAAAATACTCAGGAAAGAAATTGAAGAAGACACAAAGAAATGGAAAAACGTTCCATGCTCATGGATTGGGAGAATCAACATTGTGAAGATGTCAATGTTACCTAGAGCAATCTACACATTCAATGCAATCCCCATCAAAATACCATCCACTTTTTTCAAAGAAATGGAACAAATAATCCTAAAATTTGTATGGAACCAGAAGAGACCCAGAATAGCCAGAGGAATACTGAAAAAGAAAAGCAAAGCTGGCGGCATCACAATTCCGGACTTCCAGCTCTATTACAAAGCTGTCATCATCAAGACAGTATGGTACTGGCACAAAAACAGACACATAGATCAATGGAACAGAATTGAGAGCCCAGAAATGGACCCTCAACTCTATGGTCAACTTATTTTTGACAAAGCAGGAAAGAATGTCCAATGGCAAAAAGACAGTCTCTTCAACAAATGGTGTTGGGAAAATTGGACAGCCACATGCAGAAGAATGAAACTGGACCATTTCCTTACACCACACACAAAAAGAGACTCCAAATGGTTGAAAGACCTAAACGTGAGACAGGAGTCCATCCAAATCCTAAAGGAGAACACAGGTAGCAACCTTTTCGACCTTAGCCGCAGCAACTTCTTCCTAGAAACATCGCCAAAGGCACGGGAAGCCAGGGCAAAAATGAACTATTGGGATTTCATCAAGATAAAAAGCTTCTGCACAGCAAAAGAAACAGTCCACAAAACCAAAAGACAACTGACAGAATGGGAGAAAATATTTGCAAATGACATATCAGATAAAGGGCTAGTATCCAAAATCTATAAAGAACTTATCAAACTCAACACCCAAAGAACAAATAATCCAATCAAGAAATGGGCAGAAGACATGAACAGACATTTCTCCAAAGAAGACATCCAAATGGCCAACAGGCACATGAAAAAGTGCTCAACATCGCTTGGCATCAGGGAAATCCAAATCAAAACCTCAATGAGATACCACCTCACACCCGTCAGAATGGCTAAAATTAACAAGTCAGGGAACGACAGATGTTGGCGGGGATGTGGAGAAAGGGGAACCCTCCTACACTGTTGGTGGGAATGCAAGCTGGTGCAACCCCTCTGGAAAACAGTATGGAGGTTCCTCAAACAGTTGAAATTAGAGCTACCGTTCGATCCAGCAATTGCACTACTGGGTATTTACCACAAAGATACAAATGTAGGGACCCGAAGGGGTACGTGTACCCCAATGTTTATAGCAGCAATGTCCACCATAGCCAAACTGTGGAAAGAGCCAAGATGCCCATCGACAGACGAATGGATAAAGAAGATGTGGTTTATATACACAATGGAATATTATGCAGCCATCAAAAGGAATGAGATCTTGCCATTTGCAACGACGTGGATGGAACTGGAGGGTGTTATGCTGAGTGAAATAAGTCAATCAGAGAAAGACATGTATCACATGACCTCACTGATATGAGGAATTCTTAATCTCAGGAAAGAAACTGAGTGTTACTGGAGTGGTTGGGGGTGGGAGGGATGGGGTGGCTGGGTGATAGACATTGGGGAGGGTATGTGCTATGGTGAGCGCTGTGAATTGTGCAAGACTGTTGAATCACAGATCTGTACTTCTGAAACAAATAATGCAACATATTTTGAGAAAAAAGAAAAAGAAGAAGATAACAGGAGAGGAAGAAAAGGGGAGTATGTCAGAGGGGGAGAGGAACCATGAGAGATGATGGACTCTGAAAAACAAACTGAGGGTTCTAGAGGGGAGGGGGGTAGGGGGATGGGTTAGCCTGGTGATGGGCATTGAGGAGGGCACGTTCTGCATGGAGCACTGGGTGTTATGAACAAACAATGAATCATGGAACACTGCACCAAAAACTAATGATGTAATATATGGTGATTAACATAACAATAAAAAAAATCAAGTAGAAAAAAAAAAAAAAAAAGAACTCATACCTGAAAAGTCATCGTTGTTTTATATGTAGTTCTTTGGTTATTTGTATGCATAAACATAAAACAATACATTTTAAAATCCATTAGTCACATATTTCTCTCTAAGTTATTTGTTCATGTGCTTTGCCCATAGCTTTGTGGTTTTATTTATTTTTTATAAAATTGCAAGAGCTTACTATTTATTATGAATTTTAATTCTATTACTGACCTATGTATTTTATTTTTCCTTACCTGGTTAATTTTTCCATCTTTTAAAAAAAAGATGTGTTCTGTCATACAGAATTTTTTTCTATGTGGTGAAATTTGTCAATATTTTTTGCCATGCTTAAAATACTTTACCTGACTACTTATAAAGGAACAATTAGGAGCCTATTCTAGTAATTTTGGAGTATTGATTTATTATTGCTACTATAGAGACTTGTAGTTACTGGCTCAGGGACACTGAGTCTGAATTAATTCTTTTTGTTGTTGTTGTTATTTATTTATTTGAGAGAGAGAGCACAGAGGGAGAGAGAGAAGCAGACTCCCCCGCTGAGCAGGAAGCCTGATGCGGGACTTGATCCCAGGACCCTGAGATCATGACCTGAGCTGAAGGCAGATGCTTACCAGATCTCACATTCTTCCTTCCTATCTCCCGAAATTATGAGAGCCTGACAACATAAGAAACATACTGTCTCAGAAAACTCATCCTTTGCTAGTACAAATTGTTTGTATTAAAATGATACCCAAATCTTGAGATCTAGGGCCAGTCTTCAATGCTGCATCATGCTGCTATCTTGTCACCTAAGCCCAAGTCAGATTGACAGATATTTTGGGTGCTGATCTTTGTGGAGTCAGGACATGGACAGAATAGCTTCTAAGTCTCATCATGCTTGGAATGGATGAGCTGGGTTCCTGAATCAGAACTCCCTATGGTGAGCCAGCAATCAATATCTTGACTACATTCACATTAAATACATTCTTTGAAACAATATGAGCTACACCCAGATAATTCACTGGCCAGTTTCTGCAGGGTGATAAGGCAGGACACCCTAATGTGAATATCTCAGAGTGAGAATTCTGATGATAATGGCTTAAGTCACAATCAAAGTAAAGTTAATGCTAGTATTAATGAATAAATTTTAAAACTCAGTATCCATTGAATGCATAGTGCTGTATTGGAGCTGATGAAGGATATAGAAATATAAGCCCCAAGCTGGAGAGTTTATTATAAGTGTATCTGAGAGAAAAGACTCATACAGGATATCACAGCAAAGTTACATTTGAACATCACAGTTTTAGAAATGCATAGATCATGGAATAAAGCATGAAAGGTTAACAGGGAGGATAAATTCAAAGTAGAGAAAATAAGCCATTTTAGCTTAAGAACCTTTCTAAAGGGAGATAGCAAAGCCTAAACTGGAGATGAAGCAAGGGTACTATTGAAAAGGCCTCAACCATTAATCAGTAGAGATTGGAGCACATCGTGGACCCAAGAGACTCCAAGAAGAGACATTCTTAATGGTCTGAGGCAATTATTCCTGAAGGAGAAGGGTAGAACCCAATGAGGAATTGAAACCTATGGAGGAAAAGAACAAAAGGGAAACATGGCAGGCAAGAGGCAGAACAATTCAGGGAAGGCTGGACACCGGGGGATACCAGACGCTGAAAGGAACATGGTAAAATATACAGATGTGTATTTGTGCACACCCACATATACATAGTCACATATATCGTCTCTCTTATAGTCTCTGTAATATCTCTAAGCAGAAGTACACACAGACACACGCACACATACAACTCAACCACATAGTAGTAGGGTTCATACCACACCAAGTGACCTAGCTATTATGGAGTCAACATCCATTCAGGGTCTAGGAAATCCCAGAATTCTTCCCAAGCCTGGGGGGCAGTAAACTCTCTTCATATATTCTCCCTAGCTCTGATTCTCCTTCATCTGATAAATGGTTTAGTTGTTTAATAACCTTGCACTGCCATAGATGGGGCTCTTGTTATCTGACTTACTATCAGCCCAGATATTAACTCTGGCCCTTTCCGTTATCCCCTAAAAATGTGAAAATACCAATATTACTTTCGAGAAAAGCCTGTGTTCCTATAACTGAATTGAGGCCCTAAGAGACTAGGAGTTGAGAGAATCTTATAAAACAGAAACAGACAAAAAGTCATAAGATGTATTAATAACTCCTGTTCTTAAACATCCTCTGGCCTCCACTCCACTAGGGATGTCTTTCCCTTGGCTGTTTGATGCTGGGCAGTGCCTACCCTTAACACAGTCTCACTGTTTCCTTGCTGCCTTTTCTCTTTCTCCTCTGTGGACTTCACTTCAGCCTTCCTACATGACCCCTGGAAAATCTGAATTTTCAGTTTCAGTGGCCAGGTCTTCCTTCTCTCCCTCCTGTATAAAACTTTATTCCTGGTTCATATTGTCTTGTTAAAACATATCAATAATCTCAAGAAAACAGAAGGGTCTTGTATTTTCCAACCAGATTCATTCTCCTTAGAAAACAGTTGTAATTTTAAAACAGTGACTGTGTTGACATTTGTTTAAGAAATACAGCATGTTATAAACTCTCTACCAGAAATTTTCTTTGCATTAGCTCACTGATCTCACATACACAACCCCAAAAGTTGTTTTTATATTATCTCTATCGTAGATGGACAAAACTGAGAACAAGAAGGATGAGGTATTTTTCACAAGGTCATGGAGCTAATAGGTGTCAGAACCAGGATTCTCTCTTGAGTCTGACTCGTCAAGTTGTTTGTTGGTTGCTAAGGCACACGGACATATGTGCCCATGCGCACGTGCGCGCACGCGCGCGCGCACACACACACACACACACACACACACACATATAAGGTAATAAAGATTTGGAGGATTCTGTGAAACTTGATTTAAACCAAATTGAAACATTGAATTAAGATTTGGGAGGCAAGAAAAGAGATATTGGGAACTCAACTCCAAAACTGAGCCAGGCAGGTATCCTGCAGGAACAGTGGGAGAGTAAAGAGGGGGATGATTACAGTTTTTCTCCCCTGGTACTTTTTCTAAGCAGCCCTATTCCAAGCTGGGAGCAGCTGCTCTGAGCCCCATGGAAGGAGGCAGGAAGGAGCTGCCAGTCACCACTTGTCACAGGACCTCGTGGGTGGCAGGAGGCAATCCCCTCGTGCCCAGGTCCTGACTCACAAGCTGAGGGCAGAGCCCAAGGCCAGGATAAGAGGGCCTCAGGGTCAGAGCACCTCCATACACTCCTCTCCTGAGGTGTTGACAGACCCAGTGCTGCCTGTGCACCGGTAAGTGTCCCCTGGGACTGAGAGCAGAGCCTTCCACAGAGAGAGCTCAAACCAGAGCAGGAGGTGGGGGGGGGGGGGGCAGAGCCTTTTGCAGTGTGTGTGAGGTGGGGGCGGTGGCAGTGAGAAGAAGATGAGGTTGGGTTCATACTGGCAAAGAACAAGCTGCAGGGATACTGAAAGAGGGGCAGGGAGCTAGGAAGGCTGGGAACATGAGTAGAAGGAACTGTGTGAGTGTGACAGTACACTAGAAAAAACAAGATGATCTGTAGTTGTTGGTCTCTGGCTGGAAGGATTTGCAACACTGACCACCGTACCAACCTATAACTGTTGTCAAAAGGGAGGTTTATCTTTGAAAGCGTAATTGTCCCTCCAGGGAAAAGTAAAGATGGGAACAGTGACACTCAGCCAGCAGAGAGGAAATCACAACTGACTGACTTATTTTAAGCACTCAGACAAAAGGACTTCAGAGTTGAGTAGGAACAACTCAAATCTTGATGCTGAGGTATTAGTTTGAGGGGAGTATCTGCAAGATGCCAGGGCACCGGGGCCCAGGCAGGGGGCTGGTGCAAGTCCCAGCTTACAGTAAATTATCTTTTCCCTCAGCTCATTCTTCCAGCCAATCTGCAGTGTCCTTTGCGGGTGTGAACTTCTATGTCCCTACAGGACAAGGATATCTAGAAAGTTCTCCAAGAGGGAATGACTGTTTTCCCTAAAGAAACAATTTCATTTCTAAACTGTTACCTAGATTTACTATTTTCGTGATTTTTGCTGTAGAATATCTCCTCTAGATGTTTGATTTTGAGCACTTTTTCTTAACATATTTTGGCCTCAGTTCTCTAATTATATAACAGATGAAGAAGCACTTCAGAGATGATGTGAGAGCATTTGGGGAACTATTAGAAATAACGAAAGTTTCTCTGTTGAATTATCGAGGGCTCCATTTAAACAGTTCATCAAATAAAGGCACTAGAAATGATGCTGAGGACAGGAAGGGGTGGAGCAGGAGGGCTCTGGGTCCTGGGTTTGACTCGCTGTGTGGCTCTCCCTCAGCTCCTGACCCCGCCAGCCGAGATGTCCTGCCAGCAGAACCAGCAGCAGTGCCAGCCCCCTCCCAAGTGTCCTGCGCCCAAGTGTCCCCCAAAGTGCCCCCCCAAGTGCCCCCCAGTCTCTTCCTGCTGTAGCGTCAGCTCTGGGGGCTGCTGCAGCTCTGGGGGCAGCAGCTGCTGCAGCTCTGGGGGCGGCGGCTGCTGCCTGAGCCACCACAGGCGACACAGGTCCCACCGTCACAGACACCAGAGCTCTGGCTGCTGCGGCCAGCCCTCGGGGGGCTCCAGCTGCTGTGGAGGGGGCAGCGGTCAGTCGTCTGGAGGCTGCTGCTGAAGTGGATCCTGAGCCAAGGAGGGCAGGCTTGGGGACAGCGAGGGGCCAAAACCTTCCTCCTGTTCCTGCTCCCCCTGCTGGGCCTGCCCAAGGGGCTGAGGGGTCTGAGTGCAGCCTTGAGCTCCGGCCCAGAGGATCCCTGTGCCCTGGTGCCCAGAAGCCACAACCCCTCCCCCAAACCCATTTACTCCCCTCCTCCCCCATATGTGTGGCTGCCCTGGGAACCCAAAGCACAGACCCTACGTCCTTCAGGAGCTTATCTTGTTGTAAACCCAGCCTGATGTGAAACAATAAAACTAGAAATCTTCATGCCCTCTTGCCTTGATTGTTATTTTCTTTTTATTCCTACATTATCTTTTTATACTCTGTCCTCAACTCCTGCTTCCGCTGAGGCCTCAGTGTCTACAGAACTTACTCAGATTTGCCACTTGCACCACTAATGTCCTTAAGAGCAAAACAAATTTGTATTGGTTCAGAATCCAATCCAGGAACCAACATTGGCTTTTTGTCTTTTAGGATTTGAAGATTTTTAAACAGTTGTTGGTTTTTGTAGAATGCCTGTCAATTTGGGTTTGTTTGATGTTTCTTCCTGACTAGGTTCAGTGAGGCATTTTTGCAAGAAGTGTCCTTCTGAGAGCTGATACCATGCCTCACATGATATCTAGTTGTCTCATCCCCGGAGTCCTGAAAATTGGAATAGAGACATGTGGGAACTTCCTGATAAAGTTGAGACAGTGAATTTCTAAATTCCATTCCACCAAGTTGTGTCTTTTGCCAGTAGAAGCAGCCTTTTCATCCCCCTCTGAGGAGGTTAACCGTGCATTTCCTGAGGAAGCTGAAAGGCCTCCTGGAAGTGGTTGCCTTGCAGTGCTCCATTGGTTCTCTTCAGAACCCATCCCACCATCCCTCTTTGCTTCTAGACATGCACCTCGACTCAAGTTCCAGTAGGCCCCAAAAGGTGATGTAGAAAGTGTGACCCATAAACAGGTACACTGCACTCCAAAAGAACTACATGATTTTTTCTAATTCATACAGGTATAAACCCAGGGAATATGTGTGGGATGGATATTAAGGGTACGAGATAATTGTGGAAGGGACATAAAGTTGGATCAGGCCAAATTTATTCATGCAAGTCTGCTTGGACGGGGCTCTAACAGTTTGTTGGGTTGGTTGGCTGAAACATGGACCAAAACGTGGCTGACACTAAATGAAAATGAGATGCCAGGACTTCCTTAGTGAATTTTAGAGGAAGGGGTCCAACGGCTTATTGGAATGTTAGAGTGGAGTTATCAGTTGACATCTGCTCATCTCCTCTGGAAGGGCCCAGAGGACTTATCTTTCAGGGCTATGAGAAATAAACTTGTGAGGAGACCACAGCATCCTTGAAGAGGTATGTGATTGGTCTTCTCTGTAGGTTAGAAATTACAGTGGAATCTGATGCCACTGAATTGGGAAACCTAAATGCAATAAGGATAATTGGATACCATTGTCAGCACTGAGGCACCAAAGGCAAAGTGGGTATGGTTACTCTCATGGACAGCAGAGTCAAAGCAGTAATCAGAACATCCTGGCTCACAGAGAGTTGTGGCTCTGGCTAGTTCATCATGGTGGTTTAGAAGTGAAATTGATGGGGAGTCTACTACATTCTTACTTTATATGTATAAGAGGAAAAATTCTAAGTGAACAAACCTCTGAACCATAAAAAGAGAGAATAATGCGCCCTCAATCAATTCCCAACTCTCAGCTAGTTTGTAGACACGGAACCCCTCGAATGAAGGGGAGGATGGGTCCTCTTGAGGAAGAACTCTTGAACTCTGCCAAAGAGTTACGCTATTAATCTTTCCTCCAGCCTTCCCCAAAGGAACTCACGGCACTTTACCAGGGTAATTGTGCACTGGGGAAAAGAAAGTAATCAGACTCTGGGGCTAACGGACACTGGCTCTGGATTGACGCTAATTCCAGGAGACTCAAAACATCACTTTTGTCCACTTTGGTCCCTATTTGGTAGGATAGGAGCTTACGGAGGTCGGGTGATCAATGGAGTTTTAGCTCAGTTTTTTCATCTCACAGTAGGCCCAGTGGGTCCTGAGCCCACCCTGTGGTTGTGTCCCTGGTTCTAGAATGTATGATTGGAACAGACATACACAACAACTGGCAGAATCCCCACTTTGGTTCTCTGATCGGTAGAGTGAGGGCTCTTATGATGGGGAGGTCAAGTAGGAGCCATTAGAACTATCTTTACCTAGGAAAATAATAAATCAAAAGCAACACCACATCCCTGAAGGGATTGCAGAGATTGGTGATGCCATGAATGATCTGAAGGAGGCAGGGGTGGTGATTCTCACCACATCCCTATTTAACTTGCCTATTTGGTTTGTGCAGAAAACAGATGGGTCTTGGAGAATGACAGTGGGTTATTGTAAGCTGAAGCCAGTGGTGACTCCACTTGTAGCTGCTGTACCAGATGTGGTTTTGTTACTTGAGCAAGTTAGCACATCCCCTGGTAACTGGCATGCAGCTAGTGATCTGGAAAATGTTCTTTTTTTTTTTTTTCCTTCATATCTGTCAGTAAAGACCACCAGAAGCAGTTTATTTTCAGCTGGAAAGGCCAGCAATATACCTTTACTGTCCTTCCTCAGGAGTAGGACAATTCTGCTACTCTATGTCATAATTTAGTTCTCAGAAATCCTGATTGTCCTTCCCTTCGACAAGTCATCACACTGGTCCATTTCGTCGATGATATTATGCTGATAGTACCTAACAAGTAAGAAGTAGCAACTACTCTAGACTTACTGGCAAGACATTTGTGTGTCAGATGGTAGGAAATAACTCTGACAAAAACTCAGGGGTCTTCTACCTTGGTGGAATTTCTAGGGGTCCAGTGGTACAGGGCATGTTGAGATATCCCTTCTACAGTGAAACAGAAGTAGTTGCATCTGGCCCCTCCTACAATAAAAAATGAGGCACAACACCTAGTGTGCCTCTTTGGATTTTGGAGGTAACATATTTTTCATTTGGGTGTGCTACGCTAGCCCATTAAGTGAGTAACCCCAAACCTGCTAGTTTTGAATGGGGTCCAGAATAGGAGAAGGCACCAGGAGACAGAATGATTCCATTGAACTGGAAGTTAAGACTGCCACTTGGCTACTTTGGCCTCCTCAGGACTCTGAATCAACAGGCAAAGAAGGTAGTTACTGAGCTCAGTGGGGCTATTGATCCTGATTACCACTGAGAAATTAAACTGCTACTCACAGTGGAGATAAAGAAGAGTATGTGTGGAATACAAGGAGTCCCTTAGGGTGACTCTTAGTTCTGCCATGCCCTTCGATTAAAGTCCATGGAAAACTCGAAGAACCCAATTCAGATAGGACTATTCATGGGCCAGACCCTTCAGGAATGAATATTGGGTCACCTCACCAGCTAAAAAGAACCATGGCCAGAACTATGGGCATTTCTTACTATGAGCATGTTTACTTCCTTACTTTGTTATGAGTGTGTGTGTGTGTGTGTGTGTGTGTGTGTGTGTGTGTGTGTGTGTGTGAAGTACCTTTGGTTTCCTCCCATTCTTATCCTCTTATCACATAACATAAGATGTATTGACTGATATAGTTCAGTATTGTTCTACATTACATAATAAAAGTTAAGTTAAGGATATCAAGGAGAAGAGTCAACATCATTGAAGGACTTTACATCCTTTTCTGGAGAAAGGGTTTTTGCATTATCTGATCTGTACTTCTGTCATTGTCTTTATTTGGCGGTTAAAGATTGTTTAAGGAGATGTGTATGGGTGCCAAGTTGACAAGGGGTGAACTGTGATGGTTAATTTTATGTGTGAACTTGGCTAGGCCGTGGCACCCAGATTTTGAATCACTCAGTGTAGATGTTGGTGTGAGGGTATTCTTTTTTTTTTTTAGATGTGATTAACATTTAAATCAGTTGACTTTGAGTAAAACAGATTACCCTCCATAATGTGGATGGACCTCAACCAGTCAGTAGAAAGAATTAGGAAAAAAGACTGAGGGCTGCCCAAGAAGAAGGAATTCTGCCTGCAGGCTGCCTTCAGACCGGCGGCTGTACCATCAACACTCCCGGGTTCTCCACACTGCCAGCCTGCTCTGCAGTTTTCAAACTTGCCAGCTCCCGCAGCTGTGTGGGCCAGTCCCTTAAAATAAATCTCTCTGTATATAGGTACACATCTTACTGGTTCTGTTTCTCTGGAAAACCCGGACTAACACAACGTGTGTGGATATGTGTGTGCATGAGGGAAATAATGAGGTGGGGGGAGGGAGGGATTAGGAAATTTGTGTCCTTTGTGTCCTTTACTCGTTTCATTGTGTATGTGTGTTTACTTTTGAATTTGTAATATGTATTTATGTCTTAGGGCTATCAACTTCTTACCAGGCATATGTGTTATATTGTTCTGTAGTTATTTGTCTTTTTACCTTATATATGATACTTTATGCTGTATAAAACTTATATTTTTTCTGGACTTTAATCAACTCTTTTCTTTATATATTATGGGGTTTGTGCCGTTATTATTACACCTTCCCCCATCAATAATTAAGCAACAATATTTTCTATTGATTTTAGAATATTGATTCCAGAGATGAAGAAAACTATAATTTGTTAAGTGCTCATTTGTAGCTCAGAAGGGAGCTGAGTGCAAAGGCACAGAGGAAAATTAATTCAGTCTGAATTGCTTCCCATATGATCTCCACAGTGCCCCCTCCAGCACCCTGAGAGATGAGAGAATGACTGTGTAAGAGACAGGACCCCTTGGGTGAATAGGTCACCTCAGAAGGCCTCCAGTAGTCAAACATGTTTACTGAATGGTCCCAAAGCCACTGGTAGCGAATATCCAAAGCCAAAGTGTCAGTCCAAGTGATATGGTTGCAACCATGTGGCTGACTCATCACTAAGGCCAAGCAGGTGGATAATTTGAGTGCTGCCCTGCCTGGAGGCAGAGGCATGGACCAGATGGCCTCCTTACCCCATCATTCTAAGAATCAGGAGCTGAGCTCCCATGTGAGCCAAGGCATGAATATCCTGGCCACTCCCCCATAAGTAAGCCCACTGGAACAACTTGAACAAATGTCATGGTCAGGTGAGACAGTGGCTGACTTCTGAAGAGGGGTGTGGCCATCACACCTCACTGGGCCTGTCTTGGAGTGTGGTCTCTCATGGGGGTGACCGGAGTCATAGGGAACAGCTGTTTGCAAACTGCCAAGTCAGTGCTAATGCTAATGAAAGGTTTTTTAAAAGTCTATTAACCACCCGTGCATGCATAAGCGTGTACTAGCTGCTGAAGGGGAGTGAGAAATATGAGGCACAGTTGTGTTGTTAAAAGGTTTATTAAAATCTCCTTTTTAAGATAATGTTACGTAAAGGATACTGAGCAAGTGGGACTTGAACAGCATTGTCTCAGAAAGGAAAATATCATGGAATAAAGCATAGGAGTGGGGTAGGGAGAGACATGTAGCCAATGTGCCAGTTCTTCTTGGGAAGCCAACAGAGAAACTGGGATAGTTGCACAGAGTCATACTGCACAGAGCCTTGACTGTCTCTAAAAAATGCCAGCCTTGATCCTGAACACACTGGAGCCCTGGACGAGGCTTCCTTAAGGTCAGGGGTAATGATTTCTGGAGTGGGAGATGGTGGAGAGAAACATGTGTGCACCCCAGTGAAGAGTAGCATTAAGGAGAAACCATTACAGATGAGAGGCCATGGGGCACCAGGGAAGGCCACGCACTCTGAGGTATCTGATGGGGAGAGTAACAGACAAGGTGGACTCTTTCTCTCTCCCTCTACTTGTATCTGTATCTGTGTCTGTGTCTACATCTACATCCATATCTGTATGTGCTTATATCTACATCTCTATGTCTACATAGTATATATATAATTATCCACATATGTAACACACACACAGATGTATCAGTGAAACAGTCTAACATATCCACAGTCATGTGCACATGTACATTTCACCAGCTATTGGTTCTCCTTGCCCGTTATGACCCAGCTATAGATATTTTTGAGTCATGTTGGGCTCATCTCAGGCTCTGGAGAATTATTTTGGACACTTCTGGGGGGAGGACTTTCTTCTCATAATTACTCAGGTCTAATTTGTCTTTATCTAATTAATTTGCTTATTTTTTACCTATGTTGCCCTCCAGACATGGAAGGAACACCTGCTATATGCCAAGTTGACATTTGTCTTTATCTTACCCTCCTAAAAATATTTCCAAAAATTCCTTCAAAGAACCTCGTGTCCACGTAGAAGCAAAGCAGCGACGCTGGAGGTTCCTACTGAATCCCAAGCCCTCCTGTTCTATGAGGTCTTCCCGCCTCCTCAGCCCCAGGGGCTCCTGCCCTTGGGGTCCTCCCCGACAGACACCCACACCCCAGCCTAGAACCCTCTCGCTGTCTCTTCCCCTTCCTGCTTTCTCATCCACGGGCTCATCCTCCCCCTGCCTGGAAGATCCCTGGAAAACAGATTCTCATTGTCCCATGCAAGGCAGTGCAGCTTTTCTCTCTGGCTCCTCCACAGGGTTATCGTTATTCGAAAATGTACGAAAGACCTCCGTGGAAAAAAATGGTCATTTTAAAAGTCAGATGCAGCTCACCTGGAAATAGCTGTGATCTGAAAACAATCCATTCCTTTTTAATTATCGACGGATAGATAGCTCATATCTGAGGGTCCACTGGGTTTCCCTTCCATGATTCTACTGACCCCGGTGACACCACTGAGTGTAATTTTTATCACCTGTTCTAAAGTTGAGGTAACCGAGAATGAGAAAAGTTAGGTGATTTTCACAAGATCACATGGCTAATAAGTGGCAGGCCCAGGATTCTGTCCCAGGTGGATCTCACTCACTTCTAATCCAGACTTTTAACCATGATGGCGTGGACGTGCATGTACATGCATACACATGCACACACCCGTGCATACACACACACACACACACACACACACACACACACACAGACGATCTGTGTGGCAGGGACACAAGCAGAGACACGCAGAGGTTTCTGGGGGTCTTCATCCAAAGCAGGCTGTCAGGGCATTAGGACAGGAGGGGCTAGGGGGCCAGGCTCTAAGAAGGATGTGTGAGGGACAGGCAGCTGTAAGGAGAATGAAGTGGCACTGATGGTGGCAATGTCTGGGCCCTGCGGGGAGGCAGGGAGCAGCTGCCAGGCACCACCTGTCACAGGACCATGGGGGTGGCAGGAGGTGGTCCCTGCATGCCCAGGTCCTGTCTCACAAGCTGGGAGCAGAGCCCAAGGCCAGGTTAAAAGGCCTCAGGACTAGAGCAGCTCCTGAGGTGCTGATGACCTAGTGCTGCCTGGGTACTCGTAAGTGGCCCCTGGGACCAGGAGAAGCACCTTTTACAAAAGGACATTCAGAGTAGAAAAGGAGGCCGAGTCGGTGGGGCCTGGGGGGGCTGGGGTCCATATTATTTGGGAGAGACACAGTCCTGAAGGACAGAGCCAGGAATGGGACCAGGAGTGGAAACCGGAGCAGAGAGACAGTGGCGTTTAGAATGGCTAGGTCTGCACTGATCTACAGATGTGTGCGACTGCTGAGATGAGGGAAGGAAAACACTGGCGGCTCAGATACTCTACAAGAGGTTTCAGAAAGGGCATTTACCTTGGAGACACCATGGTATCCTCAGGGCGTGATTTTGGGAAAGCACTTCTCAAAGTGGGAGAAGATTGGGGTATTTTATAGATGGTGTGTATGGGCCGGGGCCCGGAATACGTTTAAAAGCTCCAGAATTGGAAAAGCACTAGAAGTTTAATAATCTCTAGGCCAGGATATTGGTGTAAGAGGTGGTTTTCAAAGAACATCAGAGCATCAGGCTGTGGTCTGCCTGAGAAGGACTGCTCAGCATCCTAGCTAATGAAGTGAGCCAACCAGGAAATCACCATGGCCCTCTCTGTTCTGATCATAAGTGTCTAAAATACGGAACTACTTAGGGTGTTATTTTAACAGGACTTTTTTTTTTTTTGTAAAGAAAGTATTTCAGTTAGTTAATTAGTTAGTTTATTTATTTATTAAAAATGAGGAGGGAGAGAAAGAAAGAGAGGTGGGGAGGGGAGGGGCAGAGAGAGAATCTTAAGCAGGTCCACTCCCAGCATGGAGCTGATGTGGGACTTGACCTTACAACCCCGAGATCATGACCTGAATTGAAATCAAAGGCCAGAGGCTTAACCGACTGAGCCACCCAGGCACCCCTATTTCAGTTCTAAACTAGTCTCTCTATGGGACAATTTGAGTATTTGGGTGACATAAATTTAATTTTTTTTTAAAGATTTTATTTATTTGTTTGAGAGAGGGAGAGAACACACGAGCAGGGGTGGGGGCGGGGCAGAGGGAGAAGCCGACTCTCCGCTGAGCAGGGGTTCCTGAACTGGGATCCCAGGACCTCGAAATCATGACCTGAGCTGCAGTCAAATGCTTAACGAACTGAGCCATCCAGGTGCCCCCCGCCCAAAATTATTTTTCTTTTTCGTAACAGCATTTGGTCTCAAATCTCTAATTGGTAAGCCAGATGATGATCCCTTCCTACTTTGAGCACTGTGAGAGTGGTTGGTCAGGTACTAGAAGTGACAAAAAGTGTCAGGGAACTGTTTCCTCTGACTGATCCTAAATAGGTTATTTAAATATACAGAGTAAAATGATGCTAAGAACAGGAAGGGGCAGCAGGGCTCTGGGTCCTGGGTCTGACTCGCTGTGTGGCTCTCCCTCAGCTCCTGACCCCGCCAGCCGAGATGTCCTGCCAGCAGAACCAGCAGCAGTGCCAGCCCCCTCCCGAGTGTCCTGCACCCAAGTGCCCCCCAGACACCAGAAAGTGTCTCTTTCTGCTGCAGTGTCAGCTCTGGGGGCTGCTGCAGCTCTAGGGGTGGCGGCTGCTGCCTGAGCCACCACGGGCGACACAGGTCCCACCATCACAGACACCAGAGCTCTGGCTGCTGCAGCCAGCCCTCGGGGGGCTCCAGCTGCTGTGGAGGGGGCAGCGGTCAGTCGTCTGGAGGCTGCTGCTGAAGTGGACCCTGAGCCAAGGAGCGCAGGCTTGGAAGCACGAGCTGCTGAGAACATCATCTTTCTTCTCTTAGGCCTGCCTCAGAGTCTGAGAGGTCCCAGAGAAGACTCTGAATGTGCAAAGACAATATGGCCTCCCTGGGATCTAGAAACCAACCCTCTCCTGCACCCCTGTGCACTGGCCTTGGATTCTATCCCCATGTTAAAGCCCTAAGCACTTCCATGTCATAACTTCCTACACAGTGCTGTCTGAGTGATGTGAAACAATAAAACCAGGAATCTGCTCAGCATCTTATTCTGGAAGGACGGTTTCCTTCTTGTGTTGCCATTGTATTCCCCTACCCTGTCCTCTGCAGGCAGTGGCCTTGGAACCTCAGGGCCAGAGGGGCACTCTGGCCTAATTTGGGGTGAACGGAGGTGTAGCATGAAAGACAAATGCTTCTCACTCTGTTTTGTACTATATATCCAGGCCCTGAAGCAGATTGCTCTAACTGTTTGGTGTCTTTTTGTAAACATAAATGTTGAGTTTCTGGTCACTTTCGGGGCCTCAGCCCCATCTCTCCATGTTCCCCCTCCTCTGTGTACTCATTCTGCTGTTCTTAACCTACGCACCAAATATCCTTCCTCCTCCACCATACACACACATGAAAAAGAAAATTAAAAAATCAAATTAATAAAACAAAAGAAGGAAAAATAGACATATTTTGAAAATACACATTTCCTACCTACCACTCCCGTAATCCATTTAGGTCCAGGCACATTTGGGAGTAAAAATTGCTCTTGTACTCACCTCCCAGCAAATCCTGCCTCTTTCTTCCTCTTCGGGCTCCACTAAGTCCTCTACACCTTTTTCCTCCAAACACACTCCGTGTGCCACATTTATGAACTTGTCACTCTACTTCTGAGAAGCAGGGGCTCTGTACAGAATAACACACACGCTTCTTAAGTCCTACATTTAAGACCTAACAGAAAGTGTTTCCAACTTAGTTTCTAAGGTTTGCCCTCCACGGTGCCCCAAGAAACCTCATGCTCCTGCCACACTGAACAATTCACTCGTATGTAGAGTGAACTCAGACTTACTTGTCATCTTGATGCCTTTTTATCTGTGAAGTAGGAGAGTTTACTATCCGTAGCTCAGTATCCAGAACATTTTGCATCCTCAATAAGAGGTAGCTCCTGATGTTATTGTTACAGTACTGGTATTGCCACCACCACCACTACGCTTGGCAGCGTTACCTCCTCTATCTGAAGTCCAATTCCTTCTCTGCCATCTGGACATTTTGCAATTCTGTCCCCCCTTGAAGGCCCACCTCAAATATCATCCTTCTGTAAAGCCTTCTCCAGTCACCTAAGCACTTCCTCAAGCAGGTGGATATTAAACAGTCTGACAGTAACAGTCAGATTGAGCAAGCTTAGCTTATAGGATGTCATACAAATAGAACTTTTCCAATATTACACTACTGTCTTTAAAATATTATTCATTGGGATAATCTTCTAATTCCTAAAGACCTGGGAATCCCTAGTGACTTTACAGCTCTTCCCAAGTAAAGGAAAGTAATTTGTCATTTTGAAGCACAAACCCAGTCTCAGTTCAGAACTTAGAATACCCAGTGTGAGAAAGAGCCCCAGCGCCAGACTTGGTGTAATGGCACATTTGTCAGTCCTGTGGGCTGGCTGATCACAGCAGGGGAAGGGAGCCTGGTCCTCCCCACTTCCTGCCTAACATTTGTTGTTCCTTCTAGTCTTCCAAATGCACTTCTGACCACTGCATGGCCACTGGGGAAAGGGGCACAGTTTCACATGGGAGTGCAATTTTCTTCTGATGCATTCTGGATGCAACTAGTTAGCAGATTCAAGTCTCTGACTCCTCCTCTCATGGACAGTCTAGTGTCTTCCCTTTATCTGTGATGTGAGTGATTCCTCTCCCATGGCAGATCACACCAGGTCACACCTGGTTCCAGTATCTTCTCTTAGACAAGGGATGAAATGGCTCACGACCAGTTGTTCTTCCCACTGTGATGGACGTTTGGTCACAGGAAGCATTAGTACATCATTTGACCCACAGTTGCTGCTTAGGTGACACAGCTGGTCTCGTTTACTCACCATTTCCTGTGCAAGACTTTGGGAATTCCTGAAATCCGGGAGACATCTATCCGGCTCCTCCCTGGAGAAGAATTAAGAGAACAGGGTCCTGAGGTCCTAATCCCAGGAAATTCCTTATTCCTTTTGTCTCCCAGCAGTCAAGTTATCTCCCCCCCCCCCACCCCCCACCACCACAGGTCCCAGACTGGCAAGGAACTCATCTCTCTGCTTGTGACTTTCACACAGTTGAACCCAAACTTTGAGACTGGTGAAAATCAGATAACTGAATATAATAGAATTCATACAAGGATTTAAAATGTGATAAAGCAGGCGTCAATCAATAGGAGAAAGATGGTTGTTCAATATCTAGAGCTAGGGAATTAGCTTAATTGAAAAGAAAATATAAATCCTCATTTAACATCATACGCCAAGTTGAGTTCCGTGGGATTAAATAGTTAAATATTTTGGAGAAAATTAAGTAATAAAGGAAAGAGTACCTAGAGCCAAATGTTGATTTTATTTCAGAACAGAAAAAAATGTTCTTAGTATAAACACAATTAAAGAAATTATAAAGAAAAATAGATACAAATACATACATATGAAATAAGATGTTTTGCAAGACAAACAAAATACAAAGGCAAATTTTTGAATATTTTAATATATATGATGTATGATGAACTAATACCTTATTTTATATGTATGTATAAAATTTTGTGTACAATTTTTTAAACAAAATATTTTATACAGATAATGTTAAGTATACTAGTATAATGAACAACGGTGTTCATTATTAACAAATTAAAAAATAAAACATTATAAAGATTACTAAAACCACCCGCCTCATATATATGTCTTCTACCCAGAGCTGTTCACTATTCCATATTTTTAATATTTCCTTCCTGTGTATTTTATATACCTTACTGTATTTATCTTTAACTTATAATTTATTTATAATAAAATTTTAGAAGTATAACATTCACGTGCACTTCAATAGAATTTATTTGTATTTAACTAAACTATATTTTATTTATGGTTTATTTAGCATTGATTATAACATATTTTTAACTTTCTAAATGTGAAAACGTACCCCATGTCTTTGTTACACTTATCTATATAGATATAGCTGACTCTATCTCATTTCATTTATTTTCACTATTGTATGGTATTTTAATGGAACAGTACTCACACTTTACCTATGCATTCACCGGCAGTTTGGTGTTTACCTTGCTTCCAGTTGGTGCTCTATAAATAATCCTATTTTTTGAACATTCTCACACATGCCCTTTTTGTATCCCGTGCATAGACTTAGGAGTGGAATTGGTGGGTCTTTTAGTACGTCTTGTTTTTAGCCTGACTAGTTATTGCCATATTGCTCTTCAAAGTTGTGCAAATGCGTATTCTCATCAGAGGTTATGGGAATTTCCGTCCTTCAACGCTGGTTCCAATAATAAATACTGTCAGGATTTTAAAATCTTGCTAATGTGATGGATATGGTTTTTTCTTGCTTTTCTCTGATTCCTTTCAAGGTTTTTTTCATAACTTATTGGTTAGTTTTTCCCTTCTGGGAATCAATTTTTTGTGTCTTTTGCTCACTTTTCCCTTCTTTGCTTTCTTCTCATTGGTTTGTAAGGGTCTTTACATACTAATTTGTTGTCAATTTTGTGTGTTGCAAGTATCTTCTCATAATCTGTATTTTAGATTTTCACTCTTTCTGACATTATTTAATGAAGGAAGACTTGATTTTTGTATAACCAAACATTATTTTTTCCTTTCTGCTTATGTTGTATTTGTCTCTGACATGCACTTGTTTGTATTATTTGGGGGACTCTTCCCAACCAAAAGTTTATAAGGTTATTCTATAAGATCATTTTTGAAATTTTTGAAGTTTTTAATAAATGTACGTTTTCCGTCTTAGGTCTTCCAATTATGGAATTACTTTTGTATATTGTGTGAGGTGGAGGTGTTAATTCATTGCCCAAATAGATAAACAGTTGGAACAGCACCATTTTTTGAATTGCTTACCCTTACCCCACTTTTCTGTAATCCTGCCTGTGACATGGTTCAAGTTTATTATGATTGTGAGTTGATTTTTAATTACAGTACTCTGTGACATCATTCTTTCACCAATAGCCCACAGTCCTCATTTCAGCCACTTTATATTGCTTGATATTTTGTGAGGCAAGTTCTCATGTTTTGTTCTTCTTCATGGGTATCTTGTCTATTCTTGGCCTTTTGCTGTTTTATGTTAATCGTAGAATCAGCTTGTGAAGTTCCTTTAAAGTTCCTGTGGTGATTTTATTGGAATTACATGGAATCCTTAGATTGAGTTGGAGAGAACCGACATCTTTAAGGCAATGCTGCCTTCGATTCATGGACGTGACATCTCCTTCCATTTGCTGTGGCAGACTTTAATGTCTTTCAATAGAGTTTTCCAACTTTCTCCACTTCTACATCTTTTGAGATGTCTATTCTTAGATATATGTGTTTTTGTTGTTATTATATATAGTTTTATTTTTAAATTATATTTCTAATTGTCATGGTATAACGTATGTGTTCTATAAGAGCTTCAGTTAAGAAATATCTTTTCATGACTGAATATAGAACCACAAAATAATTTTAATCACTATGTATTTCTTTGCATGCTTATATTACAATCTATTATAGGTATTGCGGGTTTTTTTCCAAATTCTCATATTATAAATATAATAGTTAACATCCTTGTGTATTGAGATAGTCATATTTTTGTGATAATATCCACAGAATAGAAGCCCTAAAATTGGAATTGTCTGGTCAAAATTATGTACACTCTACATTTTAATCATTTTACTCATCAATAAATATTATCTGAATGAATGGACCAATAATTTGCCCTTTGGAAAGGTAAAAAAATAATCCCTATTTACATTTTATCCACACCACTTTTTCCTTCCACATCTACAGTCAGTTTATAAAACTTTAAAATTTTACCTATTTGAATGAATGCATGTATTTCATAGGATAAAACAAAATGTCTTTTTTCCTAGTTTTTCCAAATATTTATTGGTCATATATAAATCTAGCATTTTTTTCTTGCCTATTTGCCTCTTTGGTATTATTTCCATTGGGATTTTCTCCTTATTAATTTGTAAAATATAGTTGCATATCAACTATTTTAATCTTATTCATGGAATATGTGTTGTAATTTTACTCTCAATCTGTCATTTCCCTTTCAAATCTGTTTACATGTTGTTCTTTTCCACCTGAATAGTTTTATTTGGAAGTGGATAAACATCACCTTTTCCTTTTATATTACAGTTTTAGGGGCCAGTAGGCATAAGAAATAATCAACTACCCTTTCTTTACTACTTTAAGACTATTGTCTAATAATGTGGGTTACAAAAAAGAATTAGATGGGTGAAAAACTAATTCATGGGTTTACTTAGTGCTGGTCCAGGAGCATAAAAGTAAAATAAGACAGTGTGAAGCTCAGAGTGATTCTATAAGAATTGAATACTTTCAACAATTTATTAAGCAGCTACTGGATTATAGGTAGACACAGTCAAAATAAATTAGAAAACAAATGATCACAGTTATTTCTATAACTTTCCAATGTGAGGCATATGGCATTACTTTTTTTTTAAAATTTACCTTCTATTTCCACTCTAGATCTCATACCTAATCCCTGATAAGAGAAGACCTAAAAGCCAATCACTTGCTTAAAAATTTTTCTCTTATTAAATTGAATACCAGTCATTGACCTCATGTAGTCAAAGCAAGCAGACAAGTCCTTATGAGGTTCCAAACAAGTTGTCAACTTCTCACCCAGATCTTAATCAGACTGGTGGGTGGTTTGGGTACCACATCACTAAAAGCATGGGCTGTATGAACCCTCAGGCCAATTACCTCAAGAATCAGTGCTCAGCTCCTGAGTAAGACTTACCTATGTGAGCCAAGGAATTGATATCCTGACTGCTCCCTTATACGTAAGCCTTTTAATAACGTGAGCAGGAAGACAAGAGTCACTCTCAGGCAACATAGGGACAGACCTCTGCAGTGTAAGGTCTTCACCACATGTATCTGCAGGTTCCAGGTCTTATGCCGATGGCCTAAGTCACATGGGAAAACTATCTGTAAACTCTGAAGTCTTATGCAAATGCTGGCTCTGCAATGGACAAAAAAAAAGAAAAAAAATCTATTGATTGCCACAGCATGCATATAGAAGTTGATTAAGGAAAATGACGATGATGACGATGATGGGTTTTGGTGTGCATAAAATGTGCAAGGCAAAGTTCTTTGAGCTTCAAGTATGTTATCCCATTTAATACTTCTAGTGAACTCATGAAGTAGAGGTTATTAAAGTCACTGTTTTACAGATGAAGAGACTGAGGCAGAGAGGTTAAAAGATTTGCCCTAAGTTATATCAATAGTGTCAGAGCTAGAATTCATGCCCAGGATGTCTGACTTCAGAGCCCCAAACCTAACTCCTAAATAATTCTTCCAAGTCGAGTTGATTTTAAGAGGTAAAGCAGTTTTGGAATGTGAGCTGGACACAACACACACCTAATGCACACAGCACATTTAGAAACATACACAGACACAGACACCTGTTCGAATGCACAGATACACTCACTCCCAATGACAAAATGACTGGAACACATGTGAAAAAGCTTGGAAGCAGCTATGTTTCATTGTTCAATCTAGGAAGCCTAGAGCTAATGAATTAACATTGCAGGAGGGAGAAGGGGAGGGCGTGGACGCCTTATTCCAAGCTGGGAGCAGCTGCTCTGAGCCCCATGGAAGGAGGCAGGAAGGAGCTGCCAGTCACCACCTGTCACAGGACCATGTAGGTGGCAGGAGGCAGTGCCCTCATGCCCAGGTCCTGACTCGCAGGCTGAAGGCAGAGCCCAAGGCCAGGATAAGAGGGCCTCAGGGTCAGAGCACCTCCATACACTCCTCTCCTGAGGTGCTGACAGACCCAGTGCTGCCTGTGCACCGGTAAGTGTCCCCTGGGACTGAGAGCAGAGCCTTCCACAGAGGGAGCAGGGGAGATAGAGAGAAACAGAAAATCTAGAATTTCTGATGAAGGGGATGAGCTATGAGACAAGAGAGATAGGAGACAGCAGGCTGATTTGTGGTGTCTGTGCTCTAAATAAAATCAGTTCTGTATCTTTTTAAGTTTCTCAGGTTTTTGGTAAGTTAAACAGTTCTTCCTTTCAGAAGGAAGAGTTTACTTTGGAGAAATCAACTGTGTCCCTTCCCCAAAGCTTCTACTGGAGTCACAGTGACTCTCAAACAGTGGAACAGAGGAAGCATAAACCCAGACATGCATGGGTCTTACGCCCAGCAGGTGTCGCTAGCAGGTCAGGAGCGGTGCCCGGGCATCTGCGCCAGAAACCCCAAAGTTGGATAGTGAATGATGAATAACGATAACGATAGTGGATAATGAATAACAAATTGAAATTTACGGTGCTAAGGTGTGGAGAAGAAAGGAGACTGTGTGTTGTAGAGGGTACGTAGCATAATCCAACTTGCCACAGTCAGGTCTCGCCTCACTTCTACATTTCTAGAATGATTTGGGTAACCTGCTTTATATCTGTGTATATACATACGCCAAGTGTCATCATAAAAGCTGGTTAACCCAGATATAAATGTGTATATATATAATATGTATGTATTATATTTAATTATATGGGATAGTTTTATTTATACGATATTGTATATAGTATACGATATATGATAATAATATATATCTGTTGAAAAGCTAGCTGCAAAATTCCTCCAAAAGGAGACCCTTATTTCTTGCTCAGCAACGAGCACTGTCATCCTAACCTGGCTCCTAGGTGGGACATTTTCAGAATTCGGAGTGGTGCAGAGCATGGACTCGAGTCACACTCACACTTTGTGAATGCACAGTTTGCCTTCTCCACTTAAAGGACACTGGTTTTGGGTGACTTTGTTGATACAGCTGTCCTCTGTGCTTTGTTAAGAGAATGTCACCATGTCCATTTTATGAAAAGCTCCTAGGGTTCAAATGAGATAATGTGAAAGCAATTGACAGACTATTTTAGAGATAATTTCCCCATTACGTATCTTGAACAGGCTTTTAAAAATGTAGGTTAAAGAAATGATGGTAAAACAAGGGAGACCTGTGTATCCTGGGTCTGACTCGCTGTGTGACTCTCCCTCAGCTCCTGACCCTGCCAGCCGAGATGTCCTGCCAGCAGAACCAGCAGCAGTGCCAGCCCCCTCCCAAGTGTCCTGCGCCCAAGTGCCCCCCAAAGTGCCCCCCCAAGTGCCCCCCAGTCTCTTCCTGCTGTAGCGTCAGCTCTGGGGGCTGCTGCAGCTCTGGGGGTGGCGGCTGCTGCCTGAGCCACCACAGGCGACACAGGTCCCACCGTCACAGACACCAGAGCTCTGGCTGCTGCAGCCAGCCCTCGGGGGGCTCCAGCTGCTGTGGAGGGGGCAGCGGTCAGTCGTCTGGAGGCTGCTGCTGAAGTGGACCCTGAGCCAAGGAGCACAGACTTGGGGACAGCTTTGAGTGGCCAAAACCTTCCTCCAGTTCCTGCTCCCCCTGCTGGGCCTGCCCAAGGGGCTGAGTTGTCTCAGGGAAGGTTCTGAGCTCTGCGCTGGTGGGTCCCTCTGCCCTGGGATTCAGAAGGCTGAATCCTCTCCCCTAATTCCATCTGCCGACCTCTGACACCAACTGTGTTATTTGCCCTGGGATCCCCAAACCGCAGACTCTAATCCACTCCCCAGCTACTCTCCTTGCCGTCTGCTCCATCTGCTCCTCAAATGAAACAATAAAACAAGAAATCTGCTTACCATCCTGTTCTAGACTCTTCCTGGCCTGCTTGCATCCCAGTATTTTTTTTTTTCCACCACCATGCATTCTCTTGCTGCCCAGAGATCTTGGAAATCAAATCTGTGCTAGTTGCATGGTTGGTGATGGGAGGAGGGGAGAGAAAGTGGCTCTGCCTCGTATTCTGACACCATTTCTCAGACAAATACTATGTAGCTCTTCTGGAACTTGAACTTGGACTTTCTTTGGGGTCCAGACAAGTCACCAGGGCAATGCATATTCCATTCCTCCCCTGGTCTCCTCCTCCTTCTCCATTGTGACATTGCCCCAACTCACCCTCCAATTTCTTTCTCCTTCAGTCAAAAAATTTATTTAGAAAGTTATACATGAACTTTCTACAAATAGCCCATGAAACAACCATGATGAGTTTCTAACTAGAAACATCCATATAGCATGTGGCAAAGATTGTAAAAATTAAAAATGCCTATAAGGAATCAGGGAATTTTAAAAAATCAGTTACTTCTCCCCTTTCTCTCCTTGAGTCTTAAGTTCAGTTTTTTCAGGTCAAATATTTCATCTCTATGTTCTGTAAAAAAAATATTGATTTTCTTTTCTTTTTTTTTAAGATTTTATTTATTTTTTTATTTGCCAGAGAGACAGAGAGCACGCACAAGCAGGGGGAGCAGCAGGTAGAGGGAGAGAGGAGCAGGCTCCCCACTGAGCAAGGAGCCTAATGCGGGACTTGATCCCAGGACCCTGGGATCAGGACCTGAGCCGAAGGAAGACGCTTAACTGACTGAGCCACCCAGGCATCCCAAATCTTGATTTTCTTATCAAATTTTTTTTCAATTACAAATTTCACATGAGATTTAATTATTCTTAGTTTTACTTTGAGTCTTTTTATTATTGAAGTATAGTTGACATGATATATTAGTTTCAGGTGTACAACATAGTGATTTGACAATTCTATGCATTATGTAATGCTTACCATGAAAAGTGTGGTTACCATCTGTCACCATACAATGTTATCACAATATTACTGACTATATTCCCTGTGCTGTACTTTTCATCCCTGTGTTTTATTCATTTTATAATTATAAGTTTATACCTCTTAATCCCCTTCACCTATTTTGCCCATCTCCCACTGCCCTCCCCTCTGGCAACCATGTTTGTTCTCTGTATTTATGAGTCTGTTTTTGTTTTTGTTTGATCATTTGTTTTGTTTTTTAGATCCTACATATTACTGAAATCATATGGTATTTGTCATTCTCTGTCTGACTTATTTCACTTGTCGTAATACACTCTAGATCCAACCATGTTTTTGCAGATGGCAAGATTTCATGTTTTTTAAGATTTATTTATTTGAGGGGGGGAGGGGCAAAGGGAGAGGGAGAGAGAATCACAAGCATACTCCGTGCTGAGTGTGGAGCCTGAGGTGGGGCTTGATCTCACGAACCTGAGATCATGACCTGAACAGAAATCAAGAGTTGGACGCTTACCCAATGGAGCCACTGAGGCACCCCAAGATTTCATTTTTTAATGCTTGCCTTGATAGTCATATTATGAACTGAATAAACAGCCAAAACCTCCAATTTGTATTTTAATTCATGAAAAAACACAAGTGTCTGGTGGAGTAGACAGTAGGAACCCATCATGACTGCTGAGATTAATATGACCTCTAGATGTCCCTGTGTCTTTAGTCATTCAAGATTCAAAGTCCCACGAAGAATCGTCCATATTGCTGATCCTCACCATGTGTCTGCCCCTTGGCTATTCCAGGAAGCTAGAAGAGGGATGTATATTCCCTTGGTGTCAGTAACAAGAGAACTCGAACACTATGCATATTGGGGGATCCCTTCCAAAAACGTCAACTAGTATACTAACAGGTATGCAGTTGATTGTTGGCCAAAGTGACACATGACCACCATGTTTTCTAAGTGGGAATTCTCAGGCAATAGGATCCTATATGTCTGAGAATGTGATATTCCAGTTGAGACCAGGTCAAGTGTTCTCTCTCCTCCCTTACACTGGATGCCTCCTAAAGTCCAGTGCTATAAATATCTACTTCACACTAGATTTCCATGAAAGCAGAGGTTGTGTTTCCCTACAAAATCATGAAGATTTTCTCACATATTTTCTTCCAAGGGTTTTATATTTTTAGCCCCTCAGTTAGGTTTTGATCTGTTTTGAGTTATTTTTCTAAATGTTGTAAGTAGGGGACAACTTCATTCTTTTACATGTGGATATACAGTGTTCCCAGCACCATTTATTGAAAAGACTATTGTTTCCTCAGTGAAATGTCTTGACACCTTGTCTGGAATCAATTGACCATATATTGATGGGTTTATTTCTGAACTCTCAATTCTCTTCATTGATTAGATCCAATTAGGTCCAGGCCCCATTACAGGGTTAGTTTTTGAGGGAGTCTTTGAAGCTTGTTCTGAACCCAGGAGGGCTCTACTTAGCCCTCACTTTCTTGGTTCTCTCTGGTAAACTAGTTGTCAGCTGCTCTTGGTCAGCATATTGTTGTCATGGATCAGCAAGCAGCCTCTTCTTAATTGCTTGCCAATAACATCTCCCTTATTTTCCAGAGTGCTTTTAGGTCTGAACTTACCCAAGCTCTGTTCTGAATAAGGGCAGTTCCTTTGGTGAGAACCTCAGAGTCCTCTGCTCTTTTGGCCTGCCCCTTCCTTTGGTCAAAATCTCTGAGCCACTGCTCTGGAGCTGGGAGTGGGGACATTTGTCTGCTTCTCTTGGAATGGCATCCTTCCGGTATAAGTAGGGTGTTATACTGGGGTGGCAACCTCTAGTCTTCTTAAATTGCCTCTCCACCATGGATTTTCTTTTTTTTTTTTTTAATTTTTTATTGTTATGTTAATCACCATATATTACATCATTAGTTTTTGATGTAGTGTTCCATGATTCATTGTTTGTGCATAACACCCAGTGCTCCACGCAGAATGTGCCCTCTTTAATACCCATCACCAGGCTAACCCATCCCCCTACCCTCCTCCCCTCTAGAACCCTCAGTTTGTTTTTCAGAGTCCATCGTCTCTCATGGTTCGTCTCCCCGTGCGACTTACTCCCCTTCATTCTTCCCCTCCTGCTATCTTCTTCTTTTTCTTTTTTCTTAACATATGTTGCATTATTTGTTTCAGAAGTACAGATCTGTGATTCAACAGTCTTGCACAATTCACAGCGCTCACCATAGCACATACCCTCCCCAATGTCTATCACCCAGCCACCCCATCCCTCCCACCCCCCACCACTCCAGCAACACTCAGTTTGTTTCCTGAGATTAAGAATTCCTCATATCAGTGAGGTCATATGATACACGTCTTTCTCTGATTGACTTATTTCACTCAGCATAACACCCTCCAGTTCCATCCACGTCGTTGCAAATGGCAAGATCTCATTCCTTTTGATGGCCGCATAATATTCCATTGTGTATATATACCACCTCTTCTTTATCCATTCATCTGTCAATGGACATCTTGGCTCTTTCCACAGTTTGGCTATTGTGGACATTGCTGCTATAAACATCGGGGTGCACGTGCCCTTCGGATCCCTACATTTGTATCTTTGTGGTAAATACCCAGTAGTGCAATTGCTGGATCGTATGGTTGCTCTATTTTCAACTGTTTGAGGAACCTCCATACTGTTTTCCAGATCCACCATGGATTTTCTATCCTACAAATGAGCTGGGGCAAAGGTGATCAGGGTCCCAGTATTGTAGGCCTGTTGCAGCTGAGGTAGAATCATTGCCTGCCTCTCCAGTGGGAGGTGGGTGGAAGAAGAGAGCTCCCGTGTCTTGGATACTGTCTTGGGGTTTACCCTCTGCAATGTAGAGCTGGAGATGTTGTGCAAAATGTTGGCTTTTAGTTGTTACTGAGATTTAGTAGATTTTCTTGAATAAAAGTTTCTTCATTTGTGGGGCGCCTGGGAGACTCAGTCAGTTAAGCCTATCCTTTGCTAGTGACAATTTCTTCTACTGAGATAGAAACCAAGCATTGAGACCCAGTGGTCTGTCCTCATGATGTTACTTGTAGCCTTGGGTACAAGTCAGGATCGTGGTGCTTTGGCTACAGTCCTACCTGGAGGAAAACTCTAGGGCTACAAGACCTCTTGGCATCTCGTCCTAGAGGGGAGGGCTGAGTTCTGAAATAAGTACCTGTGGTAGTCATGGTATAGATTTCCTGAACACTGTTTCCAACCGAATTCTTTGGCACAACCTAAATAAAAATATCGTAGTATTCTGGAAACATAGTTGAAGTGTCCACAGTGTGATACAGACAACCCCACTTCACTGTAAGTGTCTGATTTTGTCATGGTCTGAGGTTCTTATTCATCTTAAATTAATTGACTCAGGACATAACATATGGAAAGCATTCTGTAAACTCTTTTTGCAAATATTGGTGATAGGGATTTTTTTTTATTGAAGGTAAAAATATTTATTTATTTTTTAATTACTATGTTCAACTAGCCAGCATTAGTTTTTGATGTAGTGATGTAGTGTTCAATGATTCATTACTTGCGTATAATACCCAGTGCTCATCACCACACATGCCCCCCTTATTACCCATCATTCGGTTGCCCCATCCTCCCACCCCACTCCATTCTGTAACCCTCAGTTTGGTTCCCAGAGTCCAGAGTCTCTCATGGTTTGTCCCCTTCTCTGATTTCTTCCCATTCAGTTTTCCCCTCCCTTCCCCTGTGGTCCTCTACGCTATTCCTTATGTTCCACATATGAGTGAAACCAGATGATAATTGTCTTCCTCTGCTTGACTTATTTCACTTAGCATAATCCCCTCCAGTTCCATCCATGTCTATGTAAATGGTGGGTATTCATCCTTTCTGATGGTTGAGTAATATTCCATTGTATATATGAACCACATCTTCTTTATCTATTTGTCTGTTGTAGGGCATCTTGGTTCCTTCCACAGTTTGACTATTATGGACATTACTGCTATGAACATTGGGGTGCAGGTGCCCCTACTTTTCACTACACCTGTATCTTTGGGGTAAATACCCAGTAGTGCAATTGCTGGGTTGTAGGGTAGCTCTATTTTTAACATCTTGGGGAAACTCCATACTCTTTTCCAGAGTGGCTGCACCACTTTGCATTCCCACCAACAGTGTAAGAGGGTTCCCCTTTCTCCACATCCTCACCAACACTTGCTGTTTCCTGTCTTGTTAATTCTTGCCATTCTAACTGGTGTAATGTGGTATCTCATTGTGGTTTTGATTTATATTTCCCTGATGGCTAGTGATGTTGAACATTTTTTTCATGTGTTTATGTGTCTGTTAGCCATTTGTATGTGTTTTTTGGAGAAGTGTCTGTTCATGCCTTCTGTCCATTCTTGACTGGATTATTTGTTTTTCTCGGGTGTTGAGTTTGATAAATTCTTTATAGATCTTGGATACAGCCCTTTATCGGTAATGTCATTTGCAAATATCTTCCCCCTTTTCTGTGGGTTGCCTTTTAGTTTTGTTGACTGTTTCCCCTGCTGTACAAAAACTGTTTATCTTGATGAAGTCCCAAAAGTTCGTTTTTGTTTTTGTTTCCCTTGCCTTTAGAGACATGTCTTGAAAGAGGTCGCTGTGACCAATATCGAAGAGGTTACTGCCTATGTTCTCCTCTAGGATTTTGATGGATTCCTGTCTCACATTGAGGTCTTTATTCCATTTTGAGTTTATCTTTGTGTATGGAAGAGAATGGTCAAGTTTCATTCTTCTGCATGTGGCTGTCCAATTTTCCCACACCATTTATCAAAGATACTGTCTTTTTTCCATTGGATATTCTTTCTTGATTTGTCGAAGATAAGTTGACCGTAGAGTTGAGGGTCCATTTTTGGGCTCTCTATTTTGTTCTATGAGTTGATTGATCTATGAGTCTGTTTTTGTGCCAATACCATGCTGTCTTGATGATTACAGCTTTGTAATAGAGCTTGAAGTCTGGCATTGTGATGCCCCCAGCTTTGGTTTTCTTTTTCAACAATCCACTGGTGATTCGGGGTCTTTTCTGGTTCCATACAAATTTTAGGATTGTTTGTTCCAGCTCTGTGAAAAATGTCAATGGTATTTTGATAGGGATTGCATTGAAAGTGTAGATTGCTCTAGGCAGCACAGACATTTTAACAATGTTTGTCTTTCCAATCCATGAGCATGGAATGTTTTCCTTCTCTTTGTGTCTTCCTCAATTTCTTTCGTAAGTGTTCTGTAGTTTCTAGAGTATAGAGACTTTGGTTATATTTATTCCTAGGTATCTTATAGTTTTTGGTGTTATTGTAAATGGGACCAATTCCTTAATTTTTATTTTAAAATTTAAAATTTAATTTTTATTTTAAAATTTAAAATTTAATTTTTAAAAAATTTTTAAATTTTTAATTTAAATTTTTCTTTCTTCAGTCACATTGTTAGTATATAGAAATGCAACTGATTTCTGTGCATTGATTTTGTATCCTTCCATGTTGCTGAATCGCTGTATAAGTTCTAGTAATTTGGGGGTGGAGTCTTTTGGGTTTTCCACATAAAGTATCATGTCATCTGTGAAGAGAGAGTTTGACTTCTTCTTTGCCAATTTGAATGCTTTTTATTTCTTTTTGTCTGATTGCTGAGGCTAGGACTTCTAGTACCGTGTTGAACAAAAGTGGTGAGAGTGGGCATCCCTGTTGTGTTCCTGATCTTAAGAGAAAAGCTCTCCATTTTCCCCCATTGAGAATTATATTCACTGTGGGCTTTTCATAAATGGCTCTGCAAGAAATATGAAGGGGGATTCTATAAAAGAAGAAAAACCCCAAGAATAACATAGACCAGAAATTTACAGAGACAATCTATAGAAACAGAGACTTTACAAGCAATATGATGGCACTAGGTTCATCTTTCAATAGTTACTCTCAATGTGAACAGGCTGAATGTTCCCATCAAAGGGCACAGGGTTTCAGATTGAATAAAAAAGCAGGACCCATCCATATGCTGTCTACAAGAGACTCATTTTGAACATAAAGACACCTCCAGATTGAAAGCGAGGGGAATGAAGAACCATTTATCATGCCAGTGGAACTCAAAAGAAAGCTGGGGTAGCAATCCTCATACAAGACAAATTAGATTTTAAACCAGAGGCTGTAGTAAGATATATAGAGAGACACTATATCATACTTAAAGGGTCTATCCAACAAGAAAATTTAACAACTGTAAATATCTATGGCCCCAACATGGGAGCAGCCAACTACATAAGCAAACTAATAACCAAAATAGAGAATCATATCGATAATAATACATTAATAGTAGGAGACTTCAACACTCCATTCACAGCAATAGACAGATCATCTAAGCAGAAGATCAACAAAGAAACAAGAGCTTTGAAAGACTCATTGGATCAGATGAACTTTGCAGATATATACAGAACATTCCATCCTAAAACAACAGACTATTCATTCTTCTAGGGTGCACACTGAAATTTCTCCAGAATAGATCACATACTGGGTCATAAATCAGTCTCAACCAATACCAAAATATTGAGATTATTCCCTGTATATTTTCAGAGCACAGTGCTTTGAAACTGGAACTCAACCACAAAGAAAAATTTGGAAGGAATGCAAACACTTGGAAGTTAAAGAGCATCCTTCAGAATGCTCTTCTAAAGAATGAATGCATCAACCAGGAAATTAAAGAGGAACTTAAACAATTCATGCAAACCAATGAAAATGAAAACACACCAGTTCAGAACCTATGGGATACTGCAAAGGCTGTCCTTAGAGGGAAGTACATAGCCATCCAAGCCTCCCTCAAAAAATTAGAAAAATCCCAAATGCACAAGCTAAACTTACACCTAAAGGATCTGGAGAAAGAGCAGCAAATAAAGCCTAACCCAAGCAGGAGAAGAGAAATAAAAAAGATTAGAGCAGAAATCAATGAAATAGAAACTAGAAGAACAGTAGGACAGATCAACAAAACTAGAAGCTGGTTCTTTGAAAGAATTAATAAGATTGATAAACCTCTGGCCAGACTTATGCAAAAGAAAAGAGAAAGGACCCAACTTAATAAAATCATGAATGAAAGGGGAGAAATCACAACCAATACCAAAGAAATAGAGACAATTATGAGAACTTATTACCAGCAGCTATATAGCAACAAACTAGACAATCTGGAAGAAATGGATGCATTCCTGGACACTTATAAACTACCAAGACTGAAACAGGAAGAAATAGACAAACTGAACAGACCAAGAACCAGTAAGGAAATTGAAGCAGTAATCAAAAACCTCCCAAAAAGCAAGAGTCCAGGGCCAGACGGCTTCCCAGGGGAATTCTACCAAACATTTAAAAAAGAAATCACACCTATTCTACTGAAGCAGTTTCAAAAAATAGAAATGGAAGGCAAACTTCCAAACTTGTTCTATGAGGCCGGCGTTACCCTGATCCCAAAACCAGACAAAGGCCCCATCAAAAAGGAGAATTACAGACCAATATGTTTGATGAATATGGATGCCAAAATACTCACCAAGATCCTAGCCAATACGATCCAACAGTACATTAAAAGGATTATTCACCATGACCAGGTGGGATTTATTCCTGGGATGCAAGTGTGGTTCAACATTCTCAAATCAATCAATGTGATAGATCACATTAACAAAAGAAGAGACAAGAACCATATGATCCTCTCAACTGATGCAGAAAAAGCATTTGACAAAATACAGCATCCTTTCCTGATTAAAACTCTTCAAAATATAGGGATAGAGAGAACATACCTCAATATCATAAAAGCCATCTACGACAGGGATTTTTGAATACCTAATAACTAATATGTGCATTGAACCACTGCATACACTGAAAAGGGATAGGAGATATATGAGACATAGCCTCATGCTTGAAATGTTTACAATCTCATATAAACATGTGCACAATAATAAATTACATGTACGACAAACAATAAAGCTTCTGGAAGATTTTCTTGGTCAGACATTATTAGGGAGCCCATTACAGAGGACATAGGATTTAGATTGTTCCCTGGAAGATTTTCCAAAGGCAAAGAGAAGAGGGGAGGATATTCTTAGAAGAAGAACTAGCACAAAAAAAGAAAAAGACAGACAGCCAGAAATAAAGAAAGGAGGGAGGGAAGGAAGGAAGGAAGGAAGGAAGGAAGGAAGGAAGGAAGGAAGGAAGGAAGGAAGGAAGGAAGGAAGGAAGGAAAGAATGGAAACATCTATTGCTTAGAGAAATAAGGTCACAAATTGGGACTAGGAATGAGAAGGGATGGCTGATTCTCAGAGATGGACTCTTGTCCCCAGACTAGGATGAGATGCTAATAATAGCAGGAGCAACAGCATTCAAAATACTATCACTCTGATTTGGTATATTTAAGCCGACTAGTTCCATTCTCAACCCACACTAGAATTTGCCTGGCTCTCTGTTTGCTCATCTTTCACTTACTGTCTTATGTTATGTATTAATGTGTAATGTTCTGCATTATCTTTAGAACGAAGGCTCTGAAGCATGGGACAGGGCTCTTACTGTCTCATGTATCCAGGACACAGTAAGTTCTTAGTAAATATCAGATCATAGAATCATGCCTGTAGACCCCTGAGCCAGGGAGAAACAGAGTGGCAATGGAGGGAGGCACATGTCTCGAGTCCTGACCTGGAACTCACTGCACTTGGAAGTCTAGTAGGAGGGTGGACCATTCAGGGGCCTCCAGAAGCCTCACTTCAGGGAATAGGCAAAGCTAGATCCTGCTCTCCTCCAATGAAAGTGCTAATTCTGGTGGGTCAATCCCCAATACCATGATGAACTTCATTGTACTAAAAATGACTGGACTTTGAGACTTCAGGGGGCAAGCGTTATGAGGAGTGGTCTGGGGGAACTGGAGAGGAAGCACGGATGTTCGCCCAGAGAGGAACCTCCAGGAAGAGCCCTTAGCCTTTGATTAGGGGTGGTGGGGGTTGGGTAGTTGTTAGTTAACCTCAAGGAAACACATTTGAGATGCATGAAGTGTCAGAGTGTGGGCTTATGTGGTATGAGTCCGGGTGGGGAAAAGGAACAACTGGTAAAAAAAAGACCAAAATTACTCTGCCCTCCCAGTGCTTAGTGTCCATGACCCCTTTCTGAGGAGCAGTTAGGGCTATTTCTGATGCCTGACAGGGAGGAGAAGGGCAGAGGAGGAGAAGGAGAGAGAGGAGAGAGAAGGAAGTAAGGGAAGAAGGGGTCGGATTTCTGAGGCTCCATAACTCAGGTGCTCCCACGGTCCTGTTTTAATGGACTGAGAAAGGCTTCATACCGTCTCCCACCTTCTATTTCACTTACACGGACTCTCCTCTCCCTTCAACCAAATTACATGTCAAAGCCTCCCTCCCCCTGGGAGCCTTCCCAGATGAAGCAGGTAGGCCCAGATAGTCTTGTCCTGATGCATTTGCTCCAGTATAGCTGCTCCTGTGGCTTTGTCCCACTCTCCACCCTGGTTTGGTCCTTATCTGTCACCCCACACCCCAACCTTGCTCACCTTTGTCCTATGTATGACTTGAAGTCTTTGAGGACAGCCCCTATAATCAGAATATTCTTCTAATTGCTCATCTTTTTCACTGACTCACCTGTTTCCTGAGTCCCTATTGTGTGCTAGGCACTTAGAACACAGAGGAAGGCAAGACACTATCCCTACTACCAGGAGTTTAAATAGGATCTTTTCACATACCTGGCACGTGGGCAGCAATTCTGAGACAGACGCCTCCAGAAGTGAGGGATGGTTTTCAAAGAGACTGTTCCCATCCTAAGCACAGCCAACATGTGCTGGTATCAATTTTCATAAAAGATAAAGGAAAATTTTTCACTCCGCAAAAAGCTTTTCCTTGGGGTCTCTCAAAAATTGCATAAACAGTAGCAGGGTTTACAAATGTTTAACTCTCCACACTTTTCTCAGCCTGATCTGTAAGATGAGGTCTGCCCACTGATTTCTCTGTACTGTTTATGAAAGGGTGTTCCCAGAAGCCTTAGGTGTGGATGGTGAACACAAGAGATTAAGATTTGAGCCACAGAACAAAAACAAGTGCATTTTGGTTTTTTCCTATTTTTTGTTCTCCCAAAATGCAAAGTCTATTTTAATGACACATAGATTATTCCATTCCACAAATATTAATGAGCATCTTCTTTATGTCAGGGACAGTATCAGATCCTAGGAATTTAGAAGTGATAAAGACAAGGTCTTGTAATCAAGGAAGTGGGTAATAAAGGTGATAGGACAAATATGTAGGTCACCTTGGTCATGAGCAGCTATAAAGGCTGTGAGAGGTATCTCTGACATTCAGAGGAGGGAGGACTTGGATGTGGCCTGGTGGACTAGGCAAGTTACCATGGAGGTGGTGACCTTGAACTGAGTGGTAGAAAGCATGGATGAGGGGTGGAAGTGGGCAAGAAGGGTCTTCATCAGACTTGGGTGGCATTGAACTTGGTCCTTCCCCACCAATCCTAGAGAGATCTCCACAGTAATCAGATCCCTCTCAGGCCCCCAGAGATGTCATCTAGACTTGGCCAGTGTACCCACCCCAATCAGGCCACTCTGAAGGCCACAGCCTCTGGTCACTCATTCGCACGGGATTCCCTTTGGCCCACATCCTGCTGCATGCCACTCACTGAGGAATTCAGCCCTGGGTATTGTGAAACATTCATATAAATAGTCCACACACAGCTGCCCTCCAATAATATGTAGCCTGAAGGCTTCCCTGGAGGATCTATAAAAGGCCTCCAGACTCCTCCTTCTGGAATGATTTGTCCACACATCCTCCTCTAGGGTAAGGCTACCTCTGGGTGAGGAGACACTTGTATGTCCCTCACTCAGACGCTGCCAAGGCAGGCCTGATCTCTCCTCTCACTTCTGCCCAGGGGGTAGATAAGCCAGGTAAGAGAGCTTTGGGGCAGGGAGAAAGGAAGGGAGGTGGTCCCCACAAAAGACCTCAAATGATTTAACATGGGAGAAAGTCATAGAAGCCAGAGGGTCTGAAGAAGCGAAGAAGATACACCCAGGCTTAGGAATCTCAGGGCAAAGTAAGACTGAGTGAAGAAAGAGCAGAGATTCATTTCTCCTTTACACCTGACAATGGTGGACCCTGGTCTGGGAAAGTAGACAATCTACTCAACTCAGCTTCACTTTGTTTAAGAAGGGGAGTAAGTTATTAGCTTGGTTCTTGGTGAGTGGGTCCCCTGGGAGTTCCCACCATGGCTTACTCCCCAAATTTACCCACTCAGATCCATTTCTGTCCCTCCTAGGATGGATTTAGCAGATTGTAAATGCCAGCTTTATTTTGACAGCTCCAGCCCATGGAGAAAAGAAACGGATACCCAAGGCCCTGACTTAACTGAATTCTCTTTTTTCCTTTCAGCTTCCACTTGCTAACCCAATGATGTCACAGCAGAAGCAGCAAGCCTGGGAGCCCCCTAGTGCTCCCAAATGCTCATCTCCCCAGTGCCCAACCCCCACCCTGGCTGTCTGCTCTGCTCCTTGCTGTGACCCCCATTCAGGAGGCTGTGATTCTGGTTCCCAAAAGCCTGGGAAGCAGAGTCCTGGCCGTTCTCAGAGGGCTCACCGCAAGAAGCCCCGCTGCCTCAGTGGTGGCACAGTCTACCACATCAAAGAGGAGGAATGCTGAGGTGACCAGCCCAAAGGAGAGGGACATGGGTACAGTTGCCCTCTCCCATCCAGCTTTCTGCACTCACACCGCTGGGAAGCTCAGGCTCTCCCCCTCTAGTTAGTGCTGGGAAACACTTCCTGGCCCCTATAAGCCGCACTCCTGCTTCAGTCTTCCACCCGCCCCTTCAGCTCAGCAGCAACGTGGAGCCTGAGCCCTGGCTGCTGTGAATCCCTGAGGTTGCCAGAGGGACTGAGGCTTCCACAAGTGGATGCTGCCCCTTCTTTCCTTCCAAGATGTGGACTGGTGGTGTTTCAGAGACACATGGTTTGAGATTTCTGTCTCAGCATCCTTATAGCCATCAACCTATGTCATTGCATAATCCTTACATTGAAAGATTTTGTGTGACAAACATATGTTGAGCATCTACTCTATACTGTGCTCTGTGTTCCCAGATGTAATAGGAGATTTGTTTCTGTTCTAGAAAAGCTTACAGTCTAGTGGGAGAAACAGTGTTACATTGTAGATTGAAATATGCAGACTAATAAATACAATTTCAAGGTGATTGACATACTTCTTTTTTTTTCTCACTTTGTGTGAACTCAATGGGGGAAAAGAGTACAAAAGATCAAGGAAAGAAGGGAAAGACTCATCCTGATGGTGTAGATTAAAAGTGGTGTCCCTGGAAAGAGAAATCTGAAGCAGAGAGAGCATGTTGCTTGGGGGAGAACCGACCTCTGGGGTGGGTAGCATTTCAACAGGGCTTTTAAAGACAAGCGGACTTTGGTGTTGGGGATGGAACAAGGATGAGGAACTTTCCAGGTAGAAATGATACTTTTCATGTACAAGTGGGATACTTGCCACTGACACGGATTTCAATTTGGCTAGACTGCCAGCGTGAGAGGATCGTATGGAATAGCTCATAGCCAGGTATGAAACTGCAGCTCCCAAAGGACTTTTGCCCTGGGGTGGGGAGGACCTGAGGTAAAGTAGAGGGGCCTGGAGGGGCTTGAGGCTCAACATGGTTGCATATCAATATAAGTTCCGGGTAATAATTTTTAGTTGATTCCCATTTTCTGGGGGAAACTGAAAATATGTTTTTAACTAAGTACCCATCCCAATGGATTCTATTGCTCAGTCTCAGGGCAGAGAATCAGCCTGTCTACAATTCCCAAAACACAAGATGTCCATTTCCAGAGCTTAGCAGTCCTGACTGCTGGAACCTGGTTTTGCCTCTGCTACGATATATCTCTCTGTATAGGCATATAGATAGAGCATAATTTTATATAATTTTGAATGTGTAATTTTTCTCACTAATCAAATGATGCATGCCTGTATAAAGATGTTTTAATGTAAATAAGCATAAGGAAGATGATTAAGACCAACCAAAAATCTTATCACCTAAAAATAACTACTGCTAATAACTTCAGGATCTATTTCCAAACTTTATAAAAAATCACAAAATAAGATCATTTCAGAATACTTTGTAACCTGATCTTTTACTTAACAGTACGATTGTCAATACTCTTCTGTGCTAACAAATATTGATCAACACTATTATAGTCCATCCTGTGAACGCACCATGATTTGTGTAAATAGTTTCCTGATTTGGGGCACGTATATTGCTTCCACTCTTTTGCTGTCTAAACAACAGTAAAAAAGTTTTTTCGTTGGTGATTATTCTTAGTAATTTTCCTAAGATAAATTTTTAGAATTGGAATTCTAGAATTGTTAAAGACTGTGAAGACTTTTTTCAGACTCTCCAGGAAGACTGCATCTTAGAGGCAATGAAAATGCCTCCATTTAAGAAAATCACTTTGGAGAAAGGGATTTCTTTTGTTCAAGAGCAAGAGTGAGTACTATGTTAAAAAATTACTCTAGTTAGGGGCACCTGATGACTCAGTCATTTAAGTGTCTGACTCTTGATCTCAGCCTCAGGTCATGATCCTGGGGTCCTGGGATAGAGTCCTGCATGGGTTTCTGAGCTCAGCAGGAAGTCTGCTTGAGATTCTCTCTTTCCTTCTCCCTCTGCCACGCCCCCCCGCCCTGCCATGTGCACACTCTCCCTCTCTCTCTCAAATAAATAAATATTATAAAAAATTACTCTAGCTAAAAGAAAAATCCAGTTTGTTGGGGAAAAAAAACAAAACACTTTCTGAAAAACTTGCCAAGTATCTACTTATTTTACTGTCACGAAATCCATACTTTTTTAAAAAAGATTTTTTATTTATTTTATTTGAGAGAGAGAGTGTGAGCAAGCATGAGCAGAGGTGAGGGGAGAAGGGGTGGGGGGAGGGGGGAGGCAGAGAGAGAAGCAGACTCCCTGCTGAGCAGGGAGCCCAACATGGGGCTCCATCCTAGGACCCTGAGATCATGACCTGAGCCGAAGGCAGATGCTTAAGCAATTGAGCCACCCAGGCACCCCATGAACTCCATACTTTCAAAAAAAAAAGATTAGATACTTTCTCCTTCTGAGGGAAAAAGGGTGCTATTTATTGTATAAAGCAATGCCTTATGAATTTTGACATACCATTGCTTGAAATTCCATATTTAGCTCGTAAGTTTTAAATATCCTTGATTTTAGATATTCAGCTATGTTTGTGTGAGAGAATTCTGGGGGAAAAAATCTAATTTTCCCCTAAAATACCAGGATTTGGTTGATTGTGCAAAGCTTAATATGTAAGAATCTCTTTTTTTTTTCTATTTTTTATTTCTGTTCTTTATTGAACATGGACATTCACCAAATAACAATTACAAAAAAAAAGAGTTTTGATAGAAACAAATTTTCTTTGACAAGAGTACTATTTAATAACTGGCCTACTCAGATTCCCTAATCAATACTTGGATTTCCTTTGCTAATTGTTCACCTTATGTATTATTGCATACTACACTGTTTAGCCTGTATCAAATTGATTTTGAAATTTCTACATCAGAAAAAAAAACAGTGATTTGATCATTATTTTTCTTCATAAAGGTCTGCATTTGGAATCTTCACATTTTCTAAATATGTGTGTACATCAGAAATGTCAATATTATAGAGTGTCTTTTTGGTGTGGTTTCATTTTAATATTGTTCATTTACCTTTGTTATATAATAAATAATTAAAAATGCAAACGTCACATTTTGTGCAAAATGGCCTATATCCAAAATCTTACATTTATAGCGACAGCCAAAATAAGTAAGTGGCACTGACAGGGTTTTTTTTTTTTTTTTTCTACTATATCTAACATCATAGTTTTAACGAATGTTAAGTAGTTACACATTTTTAACATTTCCTAAATAGAAAATTTCATTTTGACATTTGATATTTAATATGATCTCTTGATATTTAATATGCTCTTTTGTCTAATTCTTAAAAAATGTGACTTCAGTATTATATGGACTAAAGAAAGAACATGTAAATTTTTTTAGAAAGCAAGTTGTGACACGTTTTAAAGAGCTCCTTTAGGGACTTTGAAAGAGCCATGTTGAATTCACCTGGGGGAAACTTGGGTGAACGATTCAATAGGTCTCTGTCCTCACCAGTTTCCAGTGCAGTCTTCCAGAAGGGACGTTCTCACCTGGGAACTGAACTGAGCCCAGTGACCTCACACCCTGCCTCAAGAGTGTCCTGCTCTCCTGGGTCTCCGTTGGGAGACACAAGCCCTCACCAGCCTAGCCAACGGTCACCACTAGGGCTGCCAGCCTAGCCCCCGCCCTGGGTCCGGTGCATTTTCAGCAGCTTCCTTTACAATGTCTGACAGACCCTACTTTACTACATATTATATGCTCCATGATATAGCACAAATAGTAATAAAAAGTCATTACTTTTATTTATTCCTGTAAAGTTGCCATTAATAAAATATGAAACCAAAATCATCCTAAGGCAAAACAAGCTATGTCGTGCTGATTTCATCTTTTATTTAGTGGGAAGTCAAGAAATGTTGCCTCAACTTGGCAGGTGAAGAAATAGGGTTTGAGTCACAGTATTTAAAGTTATAGAGGTAGCCCACAGCAGCATGAAAAATAAAACATGTCTAAATAAGAGGAAGGGAGGGAAGGGATGACAAATGTGAGCTTAATCCATTGTGCTTCACTGGGGAAGTGAATAGGTACACCTAAAAGGAGGCAAAGAAATAAATGCATACACAGATTATTTAGAATGAAACTTATTTTTTTTCATATTACAACCTATTGAATTACCTGATTTTTAATTTTCATGTAAATGTACTACTTTATTTTATAAAATCACATCCTGTTTTTATATGCATCTGTGTGAGTCCTAGGCCAAACCTTCCTTAACAGAATGAGTACACAGTCAGACACCTGTCAGATGAAACCCATTTCAAATCTTTGAAGACCCTGAGATCTTATGCAAGTTTCTGTGCCCTTCTATGCCTCAGTTTTCTCATCTAAATATTAGGTAAAATGATAGTATGTGCCTCATGAGACTGTGGAGGGAATTATATATGATATTATAGGTAACATATTTTGAAATATTTAGCTCGATAAATATTAGTTGTAACTTACATTTGGGGTGCACTTAATTGTTTTTGAAGATTTTATTTGACAGAGAGAGAGAGAGAGTGCTTGAGCGTGCATAAGTCAGGTGGGGTGGGGGAGAGTGAGAGACAGAATCTCAAGAAAACTCTGCACTGAGCATGGAGCCCAAAGTGGGGCTCCTTCTCACAACTCGGAGATGATGACCTGAGCTGAAATCAAGAGTCAGTCGCTTAACCGACTGAGGTTAAGGTGCCCCATTAGGTGCACTTAATTTTTAAAGTAGGCTTTTTTATTGCGGGTAGTTAAGATTTACAGGAAAGTTGCAAAGATGGTACAGAGAATTTCCCATGTTCCCTGCATCCAGTTTCCTCTGTGGTTTAGATCTTATATTAGCATGGTACAATTATTACAATTAAAGAATCAATATTGATATATTATTATTAACTAAAGTCCATACCCATATTCTATTGGGTTTCCTTAATTTTTACCAGATGTCATTTTTGTGTTCCTGGATTCTATCCAGGATGCCACATTATATTCAGTTGTCTTGTCTCCTTAGGATCCTCTCGACGGTGACACTTTTTTAGACTTATCTTATTTTCAGTGACCTTGACAGTTTTGAGGGGTGCCAGTTAGGTATTTTGTAGAATATCTCTCAACTGAGATTTGTGTGGTGTTTTTCTCATGCTTAGAATTGGATTATGGGTCTGGGGGAGGAAGATCGCAGGGGTAAAGCCACCGTATCAAGGGTACATGCTGTCAACATGCCATCTCTGTCGAAACTGACTGACTGTGCTAGTGTCTGCAAGTTTTCCACTGTAAAGTGCTCTTTTTCTTTCCCTACCACACTTCTCTTTTTGGAAGGAAGTCATTAAATGCAGCCCATTCAAAGAAGTAGGGAGTTATGCTCCACCTCCTTGAGGGGACTCTACTACAAATTATTTGGAATTTTTCTGTAGAAAGATTTGTCTGTTCATCCGTCTCTCTCTTTTTTAAACTTTATCATTCATTAATATCAGTATTAACTCACAGATATTGGATATCTATGTTACACTTTGGGTTGTAATCCAATGCCCTGCTGTCCAATAGACAGAGCTTGGAAATATATATGTGTATATTAACTAGTCTCTGCACACATACCCATAATTATTTCTGTAGTTATCCATCTGTGTCTATATTAAGCTGAACATGAGTTCATACTGATGCCTGCAACTCTAATTCAGTCCATGGTTTATTCTAGACTTTGTAAAAGGAGATTTCAAAATGGAGTAAGCAAGCCTTGCTAGGAAGCCACAGAAAGAAGAATATATGTGCATCCTCGTGGAACAAACTATTAACTTTTTACCAGCTGCAAGCGCACAGCCTGAACTTAACTCCCTCTTCACCATGACCCCTGAATTATTCGCATTCTTCACTACAAAGGAGCCAATGTGATTTGACAAGTTTCAATCCCTTATTTGCATATTAACCCAACCAACTCCAGTTAACCAGGTTTCAATCCCTGTTTTGCAGAGAGGACATAAATGACAACTGTACTCATGACCTCTTGCTTTTATAACCCTGTCCCCTCTTGATTTTCCTCAGAACATGAATCAGGTTTCTACCTGAATCTGTCTCCAGAATTGCAATTCTAGTTGCCCAAACTAATGCCTGCTTATTTAAATTTTCAGTGAATTCTTTCTTAGCCAACACCCCCTTCTTGCTATCTGTAACCTCTCAGTGAGAAATCTGGCTCCCGCCATCTGCCACACACTGACATATTTGTTTAATCCCAGTATGCAGATATGGTGTCTTCTATTTTGAAAACAAAATTATGAGATGCGTAGGAGTCAGTGCATGCTAAATGAACAATATTTTCTTACCTCTAGAGCTATAAAGACTGTTGATTAAAGAGGAAAGAATGAGTGAGCCAGCATCCTTGAAGTCTGGGTAAGGATGGGTCAGGGGAAAGACAGGACATCCTTAGGATCAAGGGACTAAATTGAAATGGATGATCTTTCACGAGGACCTCCACTCACTAGAGACCATCTCCCAAACAGGCTCTGCTCGGCTTCCTCTTCCCACCATCCCACCATAGCAGCCCCAGTTCCCACAAACTTCCATCGCATGGTTTAGGCATAAAGCGTGAAGTCATGGACACCTGTGTGGGACTATAGACAGGAGAAAACCTCATTCCATACCCAGACACAGGTTAGAACAAGTTTGGATTCTCCCTATGAACCAGAGTGGGAGAAGGCATAGAATCTTTATCATAAAAGTACATGTGGAAAATCAGAAAGCAAAGTGGGACAGCCTATGAGTAAATAAAAAGGGCATAAATATTCAGTCTGTGACACACACAGTTAATCTACCTCAGACTAATGATTAGTTCTGAACTTCCTGGCAGATAGAATATGTAGAGAGACAAATGGCCTAATAACATAGCTTTCAAGGGAAGTCTTGCCTCTTAACAATGGAGTCTGAAGGAAATTGTTGCAATCATCAGCAATATACTTAACATCATTGCTAAAACAGTCACAGAAGAAAATGGCAAACCACTATTGTTTTGTCTCCCACTGAAAAAAGCACATAGCATTAAAATGAAGTGCTGCTTATGAAATGACAGAGAGGGTCAGCCAAGGAAAAGGCAGATGCCTAAAAGCAGAAGGTCTCTCAGTTCTAGCCAGAACTTGGTTCACCAGGGATAGAATTCACTTGTTTGTAAACTGTGGCCAACAAAATACCTTCATTCTTTATTCTGGTGTGAGATAAGATAAAGGGGCCTAAATGAATGTGTTCCTCACTGCTTTGTTCACCCCCTGGTCAGGCATCATCTGACACCTGACCAGTATAGGACCCCCCCCCCAATTCTCTCTCTCTCTCTCTCTCTCTCTCTCTCACACACACACACACACACACACACACACACAAGTCTAACTTCTACACTTCTCTCTACTTAGCACCTGCCATCCTCCTCCTGGAGCTTCAGCAGGCCCTCCCTACATGGTCCTATAGTTGTCTTCATTATTCTGATTGAAGGTCCAGGAATTTTTACCCTTATCTCTGACAGGTTCTTTCTGTTTTGTTTTGATTGCCACAGGATGAGAAGTGACTGGCACACCCTAAGCCCCATGCAAACTCAGTCCCTTCCTGGATCAAGCATTAACTCTACTCCTTTCTCTGGTGCCTAGTTAGTTTGCTCTTACAGGTATTGGGTAGTGAATTGTAGGGAACTTTCCCCTTATAGCTTTATATAATAACCCTGATATATGAGAACCATTTCTCAAATATTTGACTGGAGTTTACCTTAAATTCTTGCCTGATCCATCTCAGTATCCATTGCCACAGCTAAAACCCCAACCCATGCAAGGCCCATGGGATTTCTGTAGAAGGTGGTGGTGGTCCTTAGGGTGAGGTAGGAAGAAGGTTGTGAAACCAGCTTTTCTGGGTCACTGACACATTCTCTTGGCATTCACTGGTATTTATAAATCTTTGGAGAAATAAAAATATTGATCCTCATCACTGAGGGACACAGAACTAGCCAAATAATTAATAATAATAATAAAGTATTATAAATATTATAACAACAACAAAAGACAATAAGAGTCTTTAGCCAAATAACAACAATAACAATAAATTATTATATAAGTATTATAACAACAAGGGATGAAGAACCACCCAAATAATGAAAATAATAATTATTATCCTAAGTATTATAGCAACAACAACACAAAGAGCAATGGCAGCAATTTGTATTTACACAGAGCTTACTGTGGAGGAACACTCTTCTATCACTGTACACATGTTACTCATTTAATCCTCACAACAGCTTTATGAAATAGATATAATTTTTATCACCATTACAGATGAGCAATCGAGGCACAGAGGAAACAAGTGACAAGCCTAATGTTGTGCAACCAATAAGTAAGGGAACTTGGAATTAAAAGCTAGGTGATCTGAGTGCAGACACTTAACTCTGTTGCTGTGCCCCCAAGAGGGTAGTGTTGGAATGAATATGTTCTCCTCTTGCTATCTATGCCCTTCTCCTCCCCACCCACCCCCAAGCATAAACACTGGGTTGGAAATCAACTGACCTTATATTAGTCCTAATTCTGCCACTATTTTCACTCTATGAATTGAATAAAATGACTTATCTGAATCTTCAACTCTCATTTGTGAAAGGAAGTCATATAACCAAGCCAAATGGCATATTTTATTGTTAATTAATCCACTCATTCAATAAGTAATTAAGTGCCAACTATATGTCAAGAACTGCTTTTTTAAGGCATTATTATTATTTCTTTATTATCCGATGCATGCATTTATTAGAGAAAATTTTCTAACAAAATAACAGTCTAAAAAGAAATGGGCTGCTTTGTGAGCTAATGAGTTCTTCAACTAAAAGTGTTTTAATTTAGCACAGAAAGCTCATCATTAGGCATATGGGAGAGGGTATGGAAGCACCAGGTAGAAAACTACACTAGATGTTTGCTAAGAGTCCTCCAGGGCTGAATGATTTTCTGAGTTGCCTGTATTCCCTACATCTTTTAACTGTCTATGAAGGTCCCTGGAAGAGCTTGGAGGAAGGTCGAAGGCTGTGGAAATATTACTAGAATGTTTCGTGGACTGGCTACAATTCTGTGGCACTACAAGAACACTCGAGGACTATGGTTCCCAAACTAGCAGAATCCCCTGGCGATTTAAACATTGCAAATCCTCAGGACTCATTCCATGGAGATTATGACTCAATAGGTCTTAATTGGTGACAGGAATCTGAATTTTAGGGCTTTTCAGATGGTACAACCAGGTTTAGAGTCCCTGATCTATAAAAGCACACAGAGCAAGACCGAAAGAATAGTTTCCTTGTTTCACGTAATCCTTGCTGGGTTGGCTCTACTGCTCTAGAACTGAGACTATGTGATCAGCACCTGCCCTTAAACTCTCCAATGCTCAACTTTTCCATATGTGGTGATATCCACCCAACAGGGTTGTTAAGAGGAGAAAACAAAACATGTGAAATGTAGTACAAATGTGGGGGTGGGGTGGGAGGTGGGTGACCACTGTCTCCAGAAGTGTGAAAGGCTAAGAACTATAGGTTCTCAGAATGACAGAGCAGAAGGTCCTGATGTCACAGATGAAAGCGCAGGCCCAAAAAGTCTGAGGAATTTGCCTAAGTCTTCTTAATGCCTGCCCCCTATGCTCACATTTTATAGTACCGACCTTCCTAGGTAAAGATAATGCGACAGATCCAACTGGAAGCAAGCCTTGCAGTTTCATAGTCCCTGTCTTTCTCTAAAGATTCTGAGATGTCTTAATTACAGGACAAAGGATATAGTCTACTGAGTTATCTCCCTTTGGCACAGTGGAGAGAATGATAGTGAAGTCATTAGCGTGGCGTTGTGATGAGTCAGAGATATTATCAGTACAAGCAGTCTTTAAGAATGGGAGGATGGGGGCGCCTGGGTGGCTCAGTTGGTTAAAGCGACTGCCTTCGGCTCAGGTCATGGTCCCGGAGTCCCGGGATCGCGTCCCGCATCGGGCTCCCTGCTCGGTGGGGAGCCTGCTTCTCCCTCTGACCCTCCCCCCTCTCATGTACTCTCTCTCTCTCTCATTCTTGCTCTCTCAAATAAATAAATCTTAAAAAAAAAAAAGAATGGGAGCATGTTGGAGCGGAAGGCCTGTCCTGCTCACTCTGCTGGGAGGAACCCACCTCTCCCATCAGAAGAGAGGAATGAAGTTCACAAGAGCAAGAAAGCTCTGTCATTATAGGCTGTGGGGTCTTCTTTCCTGGAAGATTTACAAATATCTTCTTGGGATCAGTGTCTAGAGGAAGAGGATAGGCAAAGTGTCCTCTCTTCATCCCTTCCTATCTTAGGACTTAAAAGATATTGTTTGATAGTGACATTTGTAGACACAAGACACCACAGGATGTTTTAGCTATTGCCCCACTCACTGAGGTCAGCTAAGGGTCCAGGGTGGAGCCTGGGATTGAAAGAAGGAATCCTTGCATTTGTTACATAGTAGAAGGATCCTCATGACTATGAAGGACAACAGCTCAGGAAGTCAGTCACCCTGGTTTAGTGTGATCTGGCAGCCCTGAGCACGAGCTCTCATCATTACATCAGGGATCAAGAAAAAAACAACAAAGGCAAACACTCATTTCACAAATGGAGACCCTGAGGCCCAGAAGAAGCAAATGACCCATGGCTGGTCAGTGTCAGGCCCGGGCCTGTGCTCCAGGGATGACCTGCTACTTCAATCCAGTAGAGTTTTCTGCAGTTGGAGACATTACAGAAAAGAAGGGCTGTAATGCCAGAACTGATGATATTGGTGTGTGTCCCCCAGTCCCACAGGAACAGGACTCAGAAGCTGGGAAATGCCTGGGACCACAGTGAATAATTACAATGCTTATATTGTAACTGCAGCTTACAGAACACTTACTCAGTGCTGGCATGGTGTTGATTTCTTTGCTCATAACATTTGTTTTAACCATCACATTATACATGGTCTCTAGCCTGCACTATACAGATGAGGGAGGGTGGCTGGCTTTTGAGGCCACCTCATGGAAGTGATGGGAATATGTTATGCTGAGTTGGTCTTGTCTCCTTTCTTTTATCCACTAATTGGGACGGCTTAAGACCCATAAGGCCAGGTCATTGAACCCAGATCATTACTGTTCCCTCCACCCCAAGAACAGCACAAGCTGCATCAGTCCTTCAAAAAGCCAGGTATAAGTCCCATTGCCTCAAAATGGATGAAAAGACCTAAATGTGAGACAGGGATCCATCAAAATCCTAAAGAAGAACACAGGCAGCAACCTCTGTGACCTCGGCTGTAGCAACTTCTTGCTAGACATGTCTCCAAGGGCAAGGGAAACAAAGGCAAAAATGAACTATTGGGACTTCATCAAGATAAAAAGCTTTTGCACGGCAAAAGAAACAGTTGACAAAACCAAAAGACAACTGACAGAATGGGAGAAGATATTTGCAGATGTCTTATCAGATAAAGGGCTAGTATCCAAAGTCTATAAAGAACTTAATCAAACTCAACACCCAAAGAACAAATAATCCAATCAACAAATGGGAAGAAGATACAAACAGACATCTCTCCAAAGAAGACATCCAAAAGGCCAACAGACACATGAAAAAGTGCTCAACATCACTTGGCATCAGGGAAACACAAATTAAAACCACAATGAGATACCACCTCACACCAGTCAGAATGGCTAAATTTAACAAGTTGGGAAATGACAGATGTTGGCGAGGATGCAGAGAAAGGGGAAACCCTCTTACACTGTGGTATGAATGCAAGCTGGTGCAGCCACTCTGGAAAACAGTATGGAGATTCCTCAAGAAGTTGAAAATAGAGCTACCCTACAACCCAGCAATTGCACTACTAGGTATTTACCCCAAAGATACAAATGTAGTGATCCGAAGGGGGCACCTGCACCCTAGTGTTCATAGCAGCAATGTCCACAATAGCCAAACTGTGGAAAGAGCCCAGATGTCCATCAACAGATGAATGGATAAAGATAATGTGGTATATATATATATATATATATATATATATATATATACAAAGGCATACTGCTCAGCCATCAAAAACTGAGATCTTGCCATTTGCAATGACTTGGATAGAACTAGAAGATATTATGCTAAGTGAAATAAGCCAATCAGGGGACGACAATTATCATATGATCTCACCCATATGTGGAATTTAAGAAACAAAACAGAGAAGCATAGGGGAAGGGAGGGAAAAATAAAACAAGATGAAATCAGAGAGGGAGACAAACCATAAGAGACTCTTAACCATAAGAAACAAACTGAGGGTTGCTGGAGGTGACGGGGGTGGGGGGATGGGGTAACTCGGTGATGGACATTAAGGAGGGCACATGATGTAATGAGCACTGGTATATAAGACTGATGAATCACTCAACTCTACCTCTGAAACTAATAATACACCATGTTAATTAATTGAATTTAAATAAAAAAGAAAGAAAGAAAAAATCCCATTGCCCTTGGGAGGACCATGAATCCTCTCCCAGTGCTGTTTGCTAGGGTCGGACCCACATGTCTGCTTGCACACTGGGATTCTGGCCCATAGGGGGATTGTCCGAAGGTCTGACTCCTCCAACAGAAGGAAGATCCTTGTTTTCCTTTCTTTCATCACTTGGGAATTAGCATGATAAGAATCTCATGCATGCCAATGCTGCCCTCACCCTTCTATTAAGGGACACACCTAAGACAGGCAGGAATCCATAGCATGCTTGAATCCTCAAATAGACAGGATGGTGAGGAAGTGCTTGGGCAGCTAAGAACAGAATCCAGGAATGCCTGGGCTGTATGCGGACTGGATTCAGCCAAGTAAAGACCCTCCAATCACCTTCCAACTGGTCCCTTTGTCTACAAGCTCATTAATGAGAACTCCCTCGAGTCCAGATCTGATCCACACATCAAACTTATATCCTGGCCATTCACCACAGACTTCAGCTTCTTGAGTAACCAAATCACAGCACCTAAGGTCACCTGAGCTGAGTGATCTTTCTAAAATGTAAATCTCATCAGGTTCTTCCTTTTGCTTAAGTGGTCAAGGGTGGCCCAACTGTCCCTGGTCAAACCTTTTAAAGCACCATGATTCTGTTTCCAAGTTAAAAGGAATGTATACCTTCAATACATAAAGCAGTCAAATTACTCTATAGCTGGGGTGAAGTGGAAGGCCCAGAGTGTTGTCTGCTCAGGCTCCCCCCATCCCAGGCAGCCCAAATAGTCAAGAACTAAGGATTTGTGGTATTTCAAAATGTGATTCAAAATTTTTAGCCCCCTCCCCCATGTGATGATGGGGGATGATGTTGGGAAAAGGAAGGAAATTAAAATGTATTTCCAACCTGCTCTCTGTCAAACATTATCTGTATTATCACAGTAAAATAGCTCTATGTGTTTGTTATATTTTTTAAGAAAAAGATTTTATTTTTTATTTATTTGTCAGAGAGAGAGAGAGAGAGACAGCGAGAGAGGGAACACAAGCAGGTTGAGTGAGAGAGGGAGAAGCAGACTTCCCACTGAGCAGGGAGCCCAATGGAGGGCTCAATCCCAGGACCCTGGCATCATGACCTGAGCTGAAGGCAGACAATTAATGGCTGAGCCACTCAGGCACCCCTATGAGTTTCTTATTGTTAATCCCATTTTTTGTTAATCCCATTTTAAAGATTTAAAAGAAAAAAAAAAGATGAGGCTCAAAAACATTAAATAACCTACCCATGGTTCAGATGCCAGTACCCCGACTCCAAGACCCACCTTCCAGCCTCCATGCGGTGTTAAGATGTGGAGCTGATATAGAAGACGATGAGGGGATGTGGGGTAGGCAGCTGGAAGGGCAGCCACAGAGAGCAGCTCATACTGCCCAGAGGGTGGCTCTTGGAAGAACTGATGTTTGAATATCCCTGACAACAGGGTTCCAAGGAATGTAATTTGGAAGTCATTAATCTACAGCCATTAATCTATTCACCATTAGTCTAATCTCAAGTACATAACCCAACAAGTAAAGCTCTTAATGTTCTGGGCCCTTCCTTCTTTTCTGCCCAGCTAGTGTCTCAACACTATGCTCTTACCAAATATTATCTCCACTCTTTCCAGAAAAATCATGCCCCTACACATTTCTGTGCCTCCGCCTGTGCTCTTCTTCCCTCTGTCTAGAATGCCAGCTACCCCTCACCTTCTGACTGATGCCCACTCTGTTCCTGAGCCACAGTCTTTTTTAATCTGTAAAATGGGATTAACAATAAGAAACTCAATGAGCTGATGTATTGTGATAGTACAAATAACATGTTTGATGGATGGGAGGTTGAGAATAAATTTTAATTCCCTGTCTTTTCCTCACATTATCCCACTTACATCTTTTTTCTTTTAAGATTTTATTTATTTGTGTGTGAGAGAGAAAAAGTGAGAGAGAGAGAGCACAAGCAGAGGGAGCAGCAGGCAGAGGGAGGAGCAGGCTCCCCGCCGAGCAGGGAGCCCGATGTGGGACTTGATCCCAGGACCCTGGGATCATGACCTGAGCCGAAGGCAGACGTTTAACTGACTGAGCCACCCAGGTGTCCCCCACTTGCATCTTAAGACAAAGAAGTATCTTAATCTTCTCTGAATTCACAAAACCCTGCACATAACCATCATTCAGTAAATAAATGTCCTTAAAGTGGTATTTGCAAAGTTACTATAAGAAAGGAATTTCTGTTGGGATAAAAAATTTTCCTCACTGAACCAGTGGTTCATTGCTGTATTGGGTCAATACAATAGAACAATGTTTTACAAATTTTAAAAATTATTTGTAATATTTTAGTAGGGGCCATGCAGGGAAGGAGCATAACTTTGTCTATCCCTGCTGATCTGGGCTTTAGGAGCTCACATTCACAGCTAGGAGAGGCATAATTATATGAGTCACATACATACACAATGTTCTGCTTTGGCATAACAAGGCAAGAAGTTAAGTAATATCCTCTGACAACTGGGATTGACTAAATAGACTATATGGAGTTGCTACCTCATAGTGTGACTTACCTTCAAATATTCTACATCCTCATATACACACCAGCTGTCTCCACTTTGTGGAGTTCATCCCCACGCGAACCTCCAGACAAAATATGTTCAGGGAAAAGCAAAAACCGGGAAACGCAGCACTTGGGCTGAATGTTAGCTCCTTGGAGGTCTGATGCTCATAAATGCAAATATAGATTTGATCATGTACTGAAATCATCTGGTCCAGTCTACTCTGAAACCCAGAGGCAGTAGCAGAGCCAGAACCAGAGCTCTGTCTGACTTCACTGCAAAGTTCTTGAAGCTGGTCTGTCTGGGGGACCCCACCCTGGGAGGACCTCCCAAACCTGCCGCATGCACTTACTGCTGGCCTGGCCTCCCAAACTACTCTCTCTCAAGGTGTGAAAGGAGGGAGACCTTTGTCTCAACCACAAATAACTCATTAATTCAACAAATATTTTTTGAGCACTTACAAGATGCCAGGCACTGTGCAGGTGCTAAGAACATGGAGATTTCATTCTATCCAGGATGAGAGATACTGAAAAATAAATACAAGCATGGTGTTATAGAAATATGGGGCACCATGACAGCATTTCACAGGAAAAACTAATATAACCAAGGCTGAACATACAAGGATCCAGAACAAAGTAGCAGGGACAGGCCTTAGAAAAGAAAAGAGGCCATTCCTCTTGTAACAAGGAGATCATAAAGGATGGTTGCAGGCATAAGTAGGCTTAAAGACCTGGTAATGGGAAGTGGAAGTGCCTTACATTTGACAGCTACTCTCTGCCCCTTGGAGTAGAGGTCATATCTAATCTATTTAAAGGCATCAAAGAGTATTTGGAAGGTTTCAGAAAAGAGAAAAGGCATGGTGTGTGTGTGTGTGTGTGTGTGTGTGTGTGTGTGTGTGTGTGAACACGGAGAAGTATATGGAATCACCAAGCAGGTTTGGGCTCAGCCTGGATGGATGGTCATGATCTTATGATGGTGCCAACCTGCCAAAGTGTCTTTTTTGATGTTGTTTTTGTATTTATAGCAGCTAGGCATAACAGGGAGGAAGTGGCCAGGGTTGGGGTTTTGTCAGTCAAGTGCATTAATAAGCCAAAGGAGCAAGAAAATTTATTATATTGGTAAAAAAAGTGGTTGAAATGATAAACTAAACAAAATGGGTAGGAAGTGGCATGAAGAAGGGATCTGGTGGGCACAGAGGTAGTAGATTCCAGTGGACATGACCAAGTAGGTTGAAAAGAAGGGACTAAGGTCAAAGAAAGGGGTGCCTGGCTTCCAATTCAGACACTGCACAACTTTGAGCATCTCCTTTGTCCTCTCTGGCACTAAATTCCTCATCTATGTGTAGAGTATAGGTACTGGGCTGAAATCCTTTCCAGCAGGGCCTTTTATCCATGATGCTACATTGCTCCCACCTATGTCCTAGGGTGATCCAACACTTGTGGCCTTAGATTTTCATCTAAAGCTTCTATTGGATTCCTGCAGAAACCCTAAGTTCAGTCCCCAAGCATGGCCATTGTAAACTCCCTTGTAAATCATGATCTTCTTATCTTTATGGAACTCCTTCTAAATTTTACAGAAGGAAGGGATGCTCTGGGAAGATACTCATGAGGATCCAGTAGTGACCCAGTGTGATAAAGTGGCAGAATGACAGAGAAACACAGGAATGTGGGAAGTTGCCATCATAACCACCTGGTCGGGAAGAGCTTTCACATCATTGTGGCTCATTCCCTTGAATTGGGTGCAGGATGTGTATAAAAGACCTCCTCACTTCACTTGACCTATCCATTGCTTGCCTGACATTTGGAAAACAAGGTAAGTGTCCTTACCAATCTGATGGCAGTTTGGGGATAGCTGGGATGGCCACACCTCAGCTGAATGGGACAAGCCACTCCAGGTTGGAGAGAATGGGAACTAACTGGTAACTGCAGGAAGATCAGGCTCAAGGAAATCATCTGTTGGCTCAGAAGTAGCCCTCTCAGGAGGGAGGAATGTTAATTGAGATTGGGGTTGGGGTAGGGGAAGCTAGTCTGTAGGACAAGAGATACCCACACAGGGCCAAAAACTATAACTGAAGGCAGAGCCCATGATGGAAGAAAGAAAAAAAAAAGGGGGAGATGAAAAAGACAGGTGTAACCATGGACTCAGGCTAACCATGTGGTTTCTAGAATGCATAAATTAGAGTCCATCATAAAAATAATTTAAGACTTTGGAAACTACCCAACTCGCTGCCTTGGAAGTCAGTGGTCCTGGGAAAACCAGGACAGGTAGGAGAAGGTGTTACCCTGCCTGATTTCTCCTATTCCAGGAAAGTGGACTTCTCCACTGTAAAGATATGGGTCTTGGAGCATTAGAATCAGTTGTAGAACTTCAGACTCTGGAGAAAAATAGTGATACAAATAAAGTTTATAGTCACTGAACTTTCAAAATATCTGCATTGCTTTTTAGAGTAACTGAACTTTCTCTAAGATGTCCTGCCAGCAAAACCAACAGAAGTGCCAGCTCCCAGCCAAGTGCATCCCCAAGTGTCTACCCAAGTGGCCTCAGGCCCCACAGGCCCCACAGGCCTCGGCTCCCTGCCCAGCTCCCTGCCCCCTGCCTGCCCCCTCCTGCTGTGTCCCCAGTTGCTATATCACTGGTTTTGGAGGCTGCTGCTCTCTGAGGTCTCATGGGTTTCCGGGAGTCTGTATAGGCCAGCCCCCCCCTTCCAACTGCTGGGAGAGGGAGTCCTCTGGGTGTTCCAGCTGTTGCCATGGATTTGGGGGCTGCAGCTGACCTGCAGATTTTGAGGAGCCAAAGATCCATAGCCAAGGACAAGCCTGGAGTTGACGACTTTCCTCACTCTCACCCTGTTCTCCCTTCTCCTCCTGAACTAAGCTGCCTAGATATGAAATTAATGGACTCCTCTTTTTGCTGAGAACCTCAGACCTCTTGGCCTCGGCTTTGGACCTACATCAAGGAGACCTGAATGCTACCGAAAACTCTGCTTTCCAAAGCTTTGTCAATATGCAAAAATAAAGCTTGTCTTTCCTGCACTCTGAGCTCTTTGGTGTTTGTTGATGTCCCCATCCTCAGCTCAGGGGAGCTCCCATTAACTTGGATTCTTCAAGTAGACCCCATAATGAGCCAGCCAGATGGGAAGTTCCCACCAAGGGATGTCCCAGACCTGAGCCATCTGAGAGGAAAGATCCCAGAGGGGAGCAATGTGGTGCTCCCAAAACATCAGCTACCTTGTTCCACCACTGCTGCTGCCACCATCTGTGAGGTTTCTTCCTACCTATTAAGGACACTGTGCTCCCCAGCCCCAGAATTCAGCCTCCAGACTCTTCCGACTTGAGGGAAGCCTATGCTTAAGAAAAAATGGCACAGGGGTACTTGTCATTTTTAGATCTTAGTTCGAAATCTACAACAAATACTCTCCTTGAGCATATCTACAAGACTGAGTCCCTCATTACTTCTCTTCACGCAGGAGCCAGAGTCTACTCAGTGGCCCAGTTAGCACAATTCTCTTGATCGACTTTTTTTATCTACTGTCCGTGGTTTCTTTTCTCCTTGTATTCAGTGGGGCAAATGGCATGGGCTTGGGGGCAAATTCTTAAAGAACTGTTCTTTCTAACCCAACATGGGCCATATGCAACAGCAATGCTTGTGTCCATCCTCCAGGATTAGGGTTCTTAGCCACAGAATGGAGACACTGGTGCCTTGGGGCCAGTGGGAGACAAAGGATGGAACTATGGTCAGTACCCCAGAAGGCACACATAATCCATACCTTAGATCAACGCAAGCCACAGCTATGTGAACAACTGGGCTCATGTGGTGGAGTGAGTCTCACACGTGAATGCCATCTGCTAGGTGTGCTGTAGCAGAAGAGAGATTGAAGGCTGCCTCTTCTGGCCATCCTCTTGCATCAAAATAAATTATTAGAACTCATGGTTGGCCAGGGACATCCAGGTCACTGAGAGCTTTGGGTTTTAGCATGAAGGTAGACCTGATCACCTTCTTTTACATCCCAATCAACCCTCAGTCAGAGGAATAAAATTGCTTGATCAGTAGTTTTCAACCTCTGACAAAGGCAACAATAGGCAGGCATCCAGAGAGGCATTTCAGAGATTTTTAAATGTCTTTGAGAGGGAAACTGTGTGTGTGTATTTATTTATTTTATTTTATTATTTTTTTTTTTTAATTTTTTATTGTTATGTTAATCACCATATATTACATCATTAGTTTTTGGTGCAGTGTTCCATGATTCATTGTTTGTTCATAACACCCAGTGCTCCATGCAGAACGTGCCCTCCTCAATACCCATCACCAGGCTAACCCATCCCCCTACCCCCCTCCCCTCTAGAACCCTCAGTTTGTTTTTCAGAGTCCATCATCTCTCATGGTTCGTCTCCCCCTCTGACATACTCCCCTTTTCTTCCTCTCCTGTTATCTTCTTCTTTTTCTTTTTTCTTAAAATATGTTGCATTATTTGTTTCAGAAGTACAGATCTGTGATTCAACAGTCTTGCACAATTCACAGTGCTCACCGTAGCACATACCCTCCCCAATATCTATCACCCAGCCACCCCATCCCTCCCACCCCCAACCACTCCAGTAACACTCAGTTGTTTCCTGAGATTAAGAATTCCTCATATCAGTGAGGTCATGTGATACATGTCTTTCTCTGATTGACTTATTTCACTCAGCATAACACCCTCCAGTTCCATCCACGTCGTTGCAAATGGCAAGATCTCATTCCTTTTGATGGCTGCATAATATTCCATTGTGTATATATACCACATCTTCTTTATCCATTCATCTGTCGATGGGCATCTTGGCTCTTTCCACAGTTTGGCTATGGTGGACATTGCTGCTATAAACATTGGGGTACACGTACCCCTTCGGGTCCCTACATTTGTATCTTTGTGGTAAATACCCAGTAGTGCAATTGCTGGATCGAACGGTAGCTCTAATTTCAACTGTTTGAGGAACCTCCATACTGTTTTCCAGAGGGGTTGCACCAGCTTGCATTCCCACCAACAGTGTAGGAGGGTTCCCCTTTCTCCACATCCCCGCCAACATCTGTCGTTCCCTGACTTGTTAATTTTAGCCATTCTGACGGGTGTGAGGTGGTATCTCATGGAGGTTTTGATTTGGATTTCCCTGATGCCAAGCGATGTTGAGCACTTTTTCATGTGCCTGTTGGCCATTTGGATGTCTTCTTTGGAGAAATGTCTGTTCATGTCTTCTGCCCATTTCTTGATTGGATTATTTGTTCTTTGGGTGTTGAGTTTGATAAGTTCTTTATAGATTTTGGATACTAGCCCTTTATCTGATATGTCATTTGCAAATATTTTCTCCCATTCTGTCGGTTGTCTTTTGGTTTTGTGGACTGTTTCTTTTGCTGTGCAAAAGCTTTTTATCTTGATGAAATCCCAATAGTTCATTTTTGCCCTGGCTTCCCGTGCCTTTGGCGATGTTTCTAGGAAGAAGTTGCTGCGGCTAAGGTCGAAAAGGTTGCTACCTGTGTTCTCCTTTAGGATTTGGATGGACTCCTGTCTCACGTTTAGGTCTTTCAACCATTTGGAGTCTATTTTTGTGTGTGGTGTAAGGAAATGGTCCAGTTTCATTCTTCTGCATGTGGCTGTCCAATTTTCCCAACACCATTTGTTGAAGAGACTGTCTTTTTGCCATTGGACATTCTTTCCTGCTTTGTCAAAAATAAGTTGACCATAAAGTTGAGGGTCCATTTCTGGGCTCTCAATTCTGTTCCATTGATCTATGTGTCTGTTTTTGTGCCAGTACCATACTGTCTTGATGATGACAGCTTTGTAATAGAGCTGGAAGTCCGGAATTGTGATGCCGCCAGCTTTGCTTTTCTTTTTCAGTATTCCTCTGGCTATTCTGGGTCTCTTCTGGTTCCATACAAATTTTAGGATTATTTGTTCCATTTCTTTGAAAAAAGTGGATGGTATTTTGATGGGGATTGCATTGAATGTGTAGATTGCTCTAGGTAGCATTGACATCTTCACAATGTTGATTCTCCCAATCCATGAGCATGGAACGTTTTTCCATTTCTTTGTGTCTTCTTCAATTTCTTTCCTGAGTATTTTATAGTTTTCTGAGTACAGATCCTTTGCCTCTTTGGTTAGATTTATTCCTAGGTATCTAATCGTTTTGGGTGCAATTGTAAATGGGATAGACTCCTTGATTTGTCTCTCTTCTGTCTTGTTGTTGGTGTATAGGAATGCCACTGATTTCTGTGCATTGATTTTATAGCCTGCTACTTTACTGAATTCCTGTATGAGTTCTAGCAGTTTTGGGGTGGAGTCTTTTGGGTTTTCCACATACAGTATCATATCATCTGCAAAGAGTGAGAGTTTGACTTCCTCTTTGCCGATTTGGATGCCTTTGATTTCTTTTTGTTGTCTGATTGCTGTGGCTAGGACTTCTAATACTATGTTGAATAGCAGTGGTGAGAGTGGACATCCCTGCCGCGTTCCTGACCTTAGGGGAAAAGCTCTCAGCCTTTCCCCATTGAGAATGATATTCGCTGTAGGTTTTTCGTAGATGGCTTTTATGATATTGAGGTATGTACCCTCTATCCCTATACTCTGAAGAGTTTTGATCAAGAAAGGATGTTGTACTTTGTCAAATGCTTTTTCTGCATCTATTGAGAGGATCATATGATTCTTGTTCTTTCTTTTGTTAATGTATTGTATCACGTTGATTGATTTGCGGATGTTGAACCAGCCTTGCAGCCCAGGGATAAATCCCACTTGGTCATGGTGAATAATCCTTTTAATGTACTGTTGGATCCTATTGGCTAGTATTTTGGTGAGAATTTTTGCATCCATGTTCATCAAGGATATTGGTCTGTAATTCTCTTTTTTGATGGGGTCTTTGTCTGGTTTTGGGATCAAGGTAATGCTGGCCTCATAAAATGAGTTTGGAAGTTTCCCTTCCATTTCTATTTTTTGGAACAGTTTCAGGAGAATAGGTATTAATTCTTCTTGAAAGGTCTGATAGAATTCCCCTGGGAAGCCATCTGGCCCTGGGCTTTTGTTTCTTGGGAGATTTTTGATGACTGTTTCAATTTCCTTAGTGGTTATAGGTCTGTTCAGGTTTTCTATTTCTTCCTGGTTCAATTTTGGTAGTTGATACATCTCTAGGAATGCACCCATTTCTTCCAGGTTATCTAATTTGCTGGCATAGAGTTGCTCATAATATGTTCTTATAATTGTTTGTATTTCTTTGGTGTTGCTTGTGATCTCTCCTCTTTCATTCATGATTTTGTTGATTTGGGTCATTTCTCTTTTCTTTTTGATCAGTCTGGCCAGGGGTTTATCAATCTTGTTAATTCTTTCAAAGAACCAGCTCCTAGTTTCGTTGATCTGTTCTACTGTTCTTTTGGTTTCTAGTTCATTGATTTCTGCTCTGATCTTTATGATTTCTCTTCTCCTGCTGGGTTTAGGCTTTCTTTGCTGTTCTTTCTCCAGCTCCTTTAGGTGTAGGGTTAGGTTGTGTATTTGAGACCTTTCTTGTTTCTTGAGAAAGGCTTGTATTGCTATATACTTTCCTCTCAGGACTGCCTTTGCTGTATCCCAAAGATTTTGAACAGTTGTGTTTTCATTTTCATTGGTTTCCATGAATTTTTTTAATTCTTCTTTAATTTCTTGGTTGACCCATTCATTCTTTAGTAGGATGCTCTTTAGCCTCCATGTATTTGAGTTCTTTCCGACTTTCCTCTTGTGGTTGAGTTCTAGTTTCAAAGCATTGTGGTCTGAAAATATGCAGGGAATGATCCCAATCTTTTGGTACCGATTGAGACCTGATTTGTGACCTAGGATGTGATCAATTCTGGAGAATGTTCCATGGGCACTAGAGAAGAATGTGTATTCCGTTGCTTTGGGATGGAATGTTCTGAATATGTCTGTGAAGTCCATTTGGTCCAGTGTGTCATTTAAAGTCTTTATTTCCTTGTTGATCTTTTGCTTAGATGATCTGTCCATTTCAGTCAGGGGGGTGTTAAAGTCCCCCACTATTATTGTATTGTTGTCAATGTGTTTCTTTGCTTTTGTTATTAATCGCCTTATATAATTGGCTGCTCCCATGTTCGGGGCATAGATATTTACAATTGTTAGATCTTCTTGTTGGATAGACCCTTTAAGTAGGATATAGTGTCCTTCCTCATCTCTTATTACAGTCTTTGTTTTAAAATCTAGTTTGTCTGATATAAGGATTGCCACCCCAGCTTTCTTTTGGCGTCCATTAGCATGGTAAATGGTTTTCCACCCCCTCACTTTCAATCTGGGGGTGTCTTTGGGTGTAAAATGAGTCTCTTGCAGACAGCATATTGATGGGTCTTGTTTTTTAATCCAATCTGATAGCCTGTGTCTTTTGATTGGGGCATTTAGCCCATTTACATTCAGGGTAACTATTGAAAGGTATGAATTTAGTGCCATTGTATTACCTGTAAGGTGACTGTTAACTGTCTGTTGTCTGTGTTCGTTTCTGCTCTTTGCTGTTTTTAGGTTCTCTCTTTGCTTAGAGGACCCCTCTCAATATTTCTTGGAGGGCTGGTTTCGTGTTTGCAAATTCCTTTAGTTTTTGTTTGTTCTGGAAGCTTTTTATCTCTCCTTCTATTTTCAATGACAGCCTAGCTGGATATAGTATTCTTGGCTGCATATTTTTCTCGTTTAGTGCTCTGAAGATATCTTGCCAGTCCTTTCTGGCCTGCCAGGTCTCTGTGGATAGGTCTGTTGCCAATCTAATGTTTCTACCATTGTAGGTTACATATCTCTTCTCCCGAGCTGCTTTCAGGATTTTCTCTTTGTCTCTGAGACTCGTAAGTTTTACTATTAGATGTCGGGGTGTTGACCTATTTTTATTGATTTTGAGAGGGGTTCTCTGTGCCTCCTGGATTTTAATGCCTGTTTCCTTCCTCACATTAGGGAAGTTCTCTGCTATAATTTGCTCCAATATACCTTCTGCCCCTCTCTCTCTCTCTTCTTCTTCTGGGATCCCAATTATTCTAATGTTGTTTCGTCTTATCGTATCACTTATCTCTCGAATTCTGCCCTCGTGATCCTGTAGTTGTTTCTCTCTCTTTTTCTCAGCCTCTTTATTTTCCATCATTTGGTCTTCTATATCGCTGATTCTCTCTTCTGCCTCATTTATCCTAGCATTTAGTGCCCCCATTTTTGATTGCACCTCATCAATAGCCTTTTTGATTTCGATTTGGTTAGATTTTAGTTCTTTTATTTCTCCAGAAAGGGTTTCTCTAATAACTTCCACGCTTTTTTCAAGCCCAGCTAGTATCTTTAAAGTCATGATTCTGAACTCTAGGTCCGACATCGTACTAATGTCCGTATTGAGTAGGTCCCTGGCTGACGGTACTACCTCTTGTTCTTTTTGCTGAGGTGATTTCTTTCGTCTTGTCATTTTGTCCAGAGGAGAATAGATGAATGAGAGAACAAAAGGCTAACAGGTTTACAACGTCCCCAGCAAATATACTGTATACAAATCAGAAAAGACCTGAAACCAGGGGAAAAGAAAGGGAAAGAAAGAAAAAAGAAAGAGAAAAAGAAAAAAAAAGAAAAAAAAAAAGATAAAAACAAAAACAAAACAATTCAAAAAAGGCAGAATATGATCAAATATGATCAGGCTAGTGCATAGATCAGTGCCACACACTAGATTTTGGGCGTATTTTGGTCTGTTAGAAAAAAGTGCCTCCTAAAATTTTAAAGGAAGAAAGGCATATATGTACAAAATAAGGGTTGATACAATGAAGGGATGGAAGATGACTGTAAAGATGAAAATTATAAAAGATTTTATAAAAGGACTTGGTAAGATAAGTTGTTTGAAAAAAGAAAGAAGATTTAAGGAAAAAAAAAAAAAGGAAAAAGGGAGAGAATGTGATCAGGCAGGAGACTAGAACAAAGCCATACACTAGTGGTTTAGGGTATATTTTGATCTGTTAGAAGAAACTGTACCTCAAAATTTTAAAGAGAGAACAACTTATATATATATGCCAAAAACAAGGATAACTACTATGAAGGGATAAAATATGACTCTAAAAATGAAAAAAAAATAAATTTTTTTTTTTTTTTAAAAAAGGGATTTATAAGATGTTGGTTGAAAAAGGGAAAAAGAAAAATAAAAAAAAGTCAACAAAAATTAACTTTGATGAAATAATGAATCATGGTAAAAAAAAAAAAAAAAAAAGAAGCCATGAATCTATGTGCAGTATTCCCCTAGCGCTGGAGTTCTCCTATTCTCCTTGATCGATCAACTTGGTCTTGGCTTGCTGGCTGTTTGTGTTGATCTTCTGGGGGAGGGGCCTGTTGCTGTGGTTTCCAAATGTCTTTGCCGGAGGCGGAATTGCCCCGCCCTTGTCGGTCCGGGCTAAGGAAGCTGCTCCAGTTTGCTCTCAGGAGCTTTTGTTCCCTGCAAGCTCTCGGTACAGCTTTGGAGGACCAGGGCGAAAATGGCGGCCTCCCAGTCTCCGCCCGGAGGAGCCGAGAACTCGGGGCCCCACTCCTCAGTGCGCCCCCAGAGAAAAGCAGTCACTCCCGTGTCCCCGGTCTCCGGCCGCACTCCGTGCTCACCCGGCCTGTGATCGAGCGTTGCTATCTCTGGCACCCGACCCCGCTCGGAGTCTCCAAACCCAGCAGATCCCTGCAGTGCGTTCCCGCACCGCTCCTCCCCGGGAAGGAAGGGGAGTCTCCCCGGATCTGCTGCTTGTTGGGTCCTTGCTGGGGGAGCCGTGCCCCGACTGGGCCGCAGATCACAGTTTATGGCAACCCCGAGCTGAGAGCCCGCGACTCTGGTCCGTATCTGCAGCCGGCTTCCCCGCCCCGACACCTGGCAGCTCTGCCGCACTCAGGCACCCCCGGTCTCTCTGTGACCCCAAGGGTCCTGAGACCACACTGTCCCGGGAGGATTCCACCCCCCGCTTAGCCACTGCAGCGGCGTCCCTCTGCCGAGCCAACTTTTAAAAGGTCCGATTTTGTGCTCCGCGGCTCTAGCACTTGCCAGAAGCGGCCGGCGGAGGCCCCTCCCCCGCCGTCTATCCTCCCGAATATCGCCTCGGATTCACTTCTCCGGACGTCCTACCTTCCAGTAAGTGGTCGCTTCTCTGTTCAGAGAGTTGTTGCTACTCTCCTGTTCGATCTCCTGTTGAGTTCGTAGGTGTTCAGAATGGTTTGATCCCTATTCAGCTGAATTCCTGAGACCAGACAAAATCTAGGTCTCCTACTCCTCCGCCATCTTGCTCCGCCCCCCCTGTATTTATTTATTTTAAATGCTGTAATAATATTCAGCATGCTTACTTAGAAGTGTTAAATAACCAGTGATAAATGGTAACACTTTGGCTTTCCAGGCAATCTGGGTCATTAGCATAACTAGCTGATGTCAGAGTAGAGTAAAATGTTGTAACAAATTAGTGTGCATTTAAGGTCTTAGTCATATTTATTCATTTAAGGGGAAATATTTTTTTCCAACATTCTAGCTTTATTGTTTGAAATAACATCCTCTATCTCAAACTCACTCCTTACCTCTGGAAGAAGAGTGAGTGATCTGACAGGTGAGATGGCGAGAGCTTTACCATTGTGTGTGCACTTTTATGCTGTGCTCGCTCTTGGTGTCTGGGGGGAGTGTCTCTGTGGACCAAGTTCTGTCCTAATCCAGGCCCCCAAGGCTTAGACTTTGAAATAAAAATTATAGCTTCCATTTTGACCATTTCACAACTTACATTTTTCAATCCTTTACCAACCCTCTGTCTTACACTGATGTCTCTCTCAATGATTCAGAGTTTGGAAAGAAAGGAATGTGATTGCTTAACCCTCTTAAAAATTAAAAAGAGTATATCTCTGTGTTGGATCCACCCCCATCTTTTTTTTTTTAAAGACTTTATTTATTTGAGAGAGAGAGAATGAGAGATAGAGAGCACGAGAGGGAAGAGGGTCAGAGGGAGAAGCAGACTCCCTGCCGAGCAAGGAGCCTGATGCGGGACTCGATCCCGGGACTCCAGGATCATGACCTGAGCCGAAGGCAGTCACTTAACCAACTGAGCCACCCAGGTGCTCTCACCCCCATCTTTTATATACTGTATTTAGTTACACACAATTTTACTCACAAAAAATTGTACTACCACTCATTGCATTAAATGTGATACCAAGTTAAGTCTGGGTGCATAGGTGTCTCATGGTAAATTACTTTAATAGCTAGTAAACAAGTCACATGTCATATATAATAATATAATGCTAAAGCTAATCTTAGCACTGTATAAGTTTTCTTATCTGACTTTACATCTATAAATGCTTATTTTACATAAAGATAAAATAATATTACAAATGGATCACTGATTAAACAGAGAAAAATTTAAAGGAATAATTATTGCTGTACCCAACATAATGTTCAGACTTAAGTTATATAGTACTGGTACTAGGTGATTTTCAACTAACAATAACCATATTAATTATAGTGTACAAAATTAGTGCCACAGGCCTAAAATTTTACCTTAATTGACCCTAAAGTAGTACATTATAATTATGTTTCTTATCAACAGGATGCACTTTTCACAGTGATTAGGAATAGGTTAAATGTCTGACATGTTTTATGCAGTGAAATTTCACAAGATAGTTTATACCAGCTACTTCCTGACAATTATAATTTTGCTATAAAGTATAACATACATTTACTTGAAATAGCTAATGTTAATTTTAAAAGTACAGATAAATTTAAATCTGGCAATGAAAATACATTTATATTGTGTTGAAAGTGGTTTTCCACATTTTACATGAGAGAAAAACATATACTTCTACAGAACAGCTTGTTAAAAATCACATGCAATTGACACTGTAAGAAGGATATTTTATGACTGAGTGATTTAGAAATACAGTTGGATCACTTACTCATAAAGAAGTTAGGAAAGATTCCAGTATGATATCAGCCATACTTTATGAATTATCCTAAAGGTTAAGATCATGAGATATTTACAACAAAGCTCAACAGGAGCAAAGCTGTTGAGAATCTTTCCATTTTGTTTATTTTGCTACAGTACATTTAGGCAAGTAGATATAAAGATGATTGACACATTCTCAACAGAAGAAAACAACTTTACATATTGAGATCAGATTTTTTTTAAAGATTTTATTTATTTATTTATTTGACAGAGAAAGACACAGATAGCAGGAACACAAGCAGGGGGAGTGGGAGAGGGAGAAGCAGCCCTCTCGACGAGCAGGGAGCCCAATGCGGGGCTTGATCCCAGGATCCTGGGATCATGACCTGAGCCGAAGGCAGCCGCTTAACAACTGAGCCACCCAGGCACCCCGAGATCAGATTTTTAACACATTGTTAAATACATAGGGGGGGTGCCTGGGTGGCTCAGTTGGTTAAGCAACTGCCTTCGGCTCAGGTCATGATCTCAGGGTCCTGGGATCAAGCCCCGCATCGGGCTCCCTGCTCCACGGGAGGCCTGCTTCTCCCTCTCCCATACCCCCGCTTGTGTTCCCTCTCTCACTGTCTCTCTCTACATCAAATAAATAAATAAAATCTTAAAAATAAATAAATAAATAAATAAATAAATAAATACATAGGGAAAATGTAATGTTCATACTGATACTGCAAAAGCAAAGGCAGGAAAATTGTATGTGCTTTGTATAGATACTATTGTTAATATATGTTGTAGTAATTGTGTGTTGCATGAAAAATAAATGGATTTAATAAAATGCTGACATATTGTAAAACAGGATCTGGCAATCATTCATAAAAATTCGCTTTAACTTGCCAAATTTCCAAAAGTATTTGTAGGAAATGAGAAGAAATGGCATTTACTTTTTTATACCATAGATCATTGCCAATACAGAGGTAACATCCTGGAGTAAATATTTCAAATGCAATAGGAAATGATCATTTTGTTTGTTTGTAAACATCATTATGGTTGTCAAAATTCTTATGAACATATCATAGTTGTATCAGTTGCCGAATTTTCCTGATTAGCTCAAGAAACTGAAAAAGCTCAATACATACAGTATTGCAATGCCACTATGTTTAAAACAGAAACTCAGGTACAAACAATGAAATGGAAGTGGGTTTTTTTTTTCAAATTTTAATTCCAGTGTTGTTAATAGAAAGTGTTACATTAGCTTCAATTATAAAATATTATGATTCAACACTTCCATATATTACACAGTGCTCATCAAGATAAGTGTACTCTTAGTGAAATGAAAGCTTTTGTTTCAACATAGAGAAAAGTAAATTCAACTTTTTTAACAGTGAATTTTAGTGGTCCATTAAATGAATATTTATTAAGCACCTACTCTGTGGCAGGCATTAGTCTAGGGGTTGAGGATATAGCTATAAACAGAAAGGAAGTAGTCTCTGCTACCAGTGAGCCCAGACTCTAGAACCAGAAGCAGACAACATATGTACACCGGTTAACCACATAATATATTAGATGTTACCAAGTGGTACAGAGGGCATGTAGGTTGAGGGCATGTACAAGGAAGGTTGGGGGCATGTAGAATGCTGGGGGAAGCCTGCTAGTTTATACAGGATGGTCAGGGAATGCCTGTGTAATAAAGTCTTCTTTTCAGGAAGTGAAGAAGTGAGTAGCCTGAATACCTAGAGTAATGGCATTTCAAGCAGCAGGAACCATGAATAGACACTAGATGTTAGATGCTAGATGGAGGGAGGGAGTGGGTGCCTGGGTAGAAGTAGGATCATAAAAATAACTTTCATTCAGTTTTTGATGAGTTCACAGGATTTTGGCTTTTATAATAAATGGAATGGGTATGCGTCAGAAGGTTTGGAGTGGAGGTGTACCATGACCGGACTTATGCCTTAAAAGCATAATTATGGCTGTTCTGTTGAGAATAAACTGTAGAGATTAAGGGAAGATCAGGTTGCCCATGTAGGAGGCCACCTCACTAATCAAGGCAAGAGCTAATAGTGGTGTGGACAGAGTATTTGTGCTGGAAGTAATGAAAAATTTTCAGATTCTGGATATATTTTGAAGGATCAAACCAACAGGATTCACTGCTAAATAGATATGGGCATATATGAAAAAGAGGAGTCAGGGATTGTTTCATCTGGTCAGTGGAAAGGATGGAGTTACTTTTTTTGGTTTTGTTTTAGGATGGAGTTACTTTTTAAGAGATGAGGAAGACTTTAGGAGAAATGGATTCTGTGGGTTTATTTGTTTTGAGGGAAGAGGCATACTTGGATAAATTAGTCTGGAAAGAGAAATTTGGGGATCATCATCTTATAGTTAAGACAGGATGGTAACACCTGGAGAGTGAAGAGGAGATCTTTAATGACTGGGCCCTGGGAATGCTCCAATACCTAGAAATCTGGGACAGGAGAAGTGACTATCAAGGGAAATCAAGGTGCAGTGGTCAGTGAGGAGGGTGGGAGCCAGGAGAAAGCAGAGACCACACAGTCAGGCAGAAGAAGCACTTCCAGAAAGAGTTAGTGCCCACTCCAGCCAGATGCTGCTGCTGGTGCCAGCCCCACCCATCGTATCTGGCAGCAGGGAGATCAGCAGGACCTGGACAAGGGCATTTGGGGGACATGGTAGGGATGCAAGCTGGGGGGCTATGTTGAAAGAAGAATTGGAAACAAGAGTTCTGATGAGACTTATGGTACAGAAAACAGGAAACAGAGTGTTGACTTAAAGTGGAAGTGAGATCAAGGGAGAGACAGAGACAGAGATAGATATTTTATATACATATATATTTATGCAATATTTTTACATGCTGAAGGAAATGATCCAGTATATGAGAGGAGACGATTGCCTGTAGGATACCCTTGGGTAGATGAGAGGGGTGGGATCCAGGGCACCTGTTGAGGGACAGGCCCCAGACTGGAGCAGCGGGCATTTCCTGCATGGTAGCAGGAGAGAAAACAGGAGTGTTATGCAGGTACAAATGCAAGTAGGTTGGCAGAAAAAAGCATGTGGATATTCTCTTCTGATTGCTTTTGTTTTCTCAATGAAACAGAAAGAATGTTCATCTGTTGAAAGGGAAGACAGGAAAGGAGCGCCAGGAGTTTGAGGAGAGCTGGGATGTGGGCTGAGTTGTCCAGGGCAGTGACAAGTAGATGGACTTGAGACCTGCAGTGAGGTTTTCAGGTACCCTCATGATCATGTTCATGAAACCGAAGCGAAATCAGTTCGGTATGGCTGTGTGTTTTCATGTAACCACTCTGTGGTTTGTGGTACCTGAGAGTCAGTTGCAGCCAGTGTTGTGGTTTTGCTAGTAGAATTTAATGATGGAGAGAAGTGTGGGTTAAACCCATGGATGATCATGATAATGACTCATGGGCAAAGAGAGAAATGAAGATGTGAAGCAATGATGCTCAGTCAAAGTGGTAGAGTATCAATGCATTGTTGCTCCTGGCAGGGTCAAAACCTCTCACAGTTGAGATCCTAGAGGATCTAGGATTGTTGGAAAGATAGCAGGTGAGGTTGAGAGGGTGGGTTGCTTGAATGTGATATGGAGAGGTTGCCATTGTTAATAAGGATGAGGCCTAAGCTGGTAGGATGTGGGAATAGATACAAGTAAGGTGAAGGGCAAACCAATTAGAGGTGTAGAGGTCAAGGGATTATGAAGCAAATCATTAAGGTGGTCATATTTGTGAATATTAAAATCACCAAGGATCACAACAGAAATAGTGGGGGATAGGGTAACTGTGGGCCAAGTGTTGAATGACAAGCGGGAATCCGCAATAGGGGGACAGCAGGGAGTGGTGTCAAGGACATCTGACCCACTCCTAGGCCCAGTGAGTGTAATGTGTGTGGATGGGAAGAAGACAGCCGTCCCAGGTAGGGCTATGGAGCTTCTTGGGTCCCATTAGGGAATGTGTGACCTGTGAAGAAGGGAGGAGTCTAGAGGAGGAGTCTGAGACACATGGGCAGGGAGAGTGATGGGGTCAGTGCCAAGAGTCCTCCAGGCAGAGTGGAGTAGAAGGCCATCAGTGCTGGGGAGAAGAACCTGCCTGCCCGCTGCTCCTGCTGCCACCCTTCCCCTGACTGCCCTTTGTCCCATCTGCCACCTTTCCTGCTGGTGGCTGCTGAATTTCTTTCAAGGACTAAGAACTAAGGACCAAGGATTCTTAATGAGTTAAGAACAGCATTGTGGATTATCTCACAGTATTCTATAAATGCAAGTATTCTATCATACTACAGTGCATCACATCACACCATGTCATACAACAGAATCCTCCACTCAACAGCATTTATTTACATTGTCTGACATACTACATTTAGTATTCTTTTGACTTTACACTTTCCAGTTAAAGAATGTGAGCAGGTCTTGGATATTGCTACTGACAGTCCCCAAATCCTCTATGACTCTTTTTTCAAATGTTGGGATTAGTCTAATAGAAAAATAAGCTGAGGGGCACCTGGGTGGCTGAGTCAGTTAAGCCTCGGACTCGGTTTCGGCTCAGGTCATGGTCTCAGGGTCGTGAGATTGAGCCCTGAGATGGGCTCCAAGCTGAGCAGTATCTGCTTAAGATTCTCTCTCTTGCTCACCCTCTGTCCCTCCCCACTCCCCAGTCACACACTCTCTCTAAAATAAATAAATAAAATCTTAAAAAAAAAGAAAAATAGGCTAAAATTGAAAATGGAGCTGTTGAAAACAAAACAAAGAAACAAACCCCAACAACTGTTGGTGCTAGCTGATAGGTGGGTTTCTCTGGCACCACTGGGGTTGAGCAGTACACAGTCTGCACAACTCTGAGCAGAGGCCCTGGTTACCATTTGCAAAGCAGTAATTATGATTTTACCAATTCTGTCCAACCAGAAAAAAATCCAGAAATGGAATGGATGCTAAAACCAATAATAAAGTTGCAACTGTCATCTGCAATCCATTAATTAATTTTTTTTTGTTTTTCAAAATAGCCCAATTTCTTTTAATTGATTGATGCAAATTTGAATGTGAAAAAAACTTAAATGAATAGATAAACTCTTGTCTGTTTTATATATAGTGGCTCCAATGTAAGATTTTATTTGAAAAATTGTTGCAGTTGTTAAAATATTTGAAAGCTTCCAAAGAATATTAGAGATTCCATGCTATGTCAATAAGGATTCTATTTTTAAAATTTGCAAGTAATATTTTTCTTTGCAAATATTGTAAATAATATAAGTATCTTTGTAATATTAATGACGTTTATATTATTTTTATTCTTATTATGCAACCTGAATTTAAGAAAATATCATGCCTAATCAGAGAAAGCCAGGACGTCACCGACAGATTATCTGACCTGGGAGTACATGACCTTTAACCTGGACACTAATGCACATGTAGAATTTCTGGTTAATCTCTGCCTTGATGTATATTGTCTAAAGGATGGGAAGACTCATTATTGCTATTTATCTTATTTTACAGTATCAGCATATACTTGATATACTATTCAAGATTATTAAATATTGGGCATTTTACTACACAAGTATTTCCCCTTTGATGTGTTACTGAGAAAATAAATTTGTGGCACCTTTGTTTTTTTCTCTACTTTAATGCAAGAAGGCATTATGTGTTTTTCTTGAACAAAATTAAATGCATTCTTCCATTATTAAGTTAAAATATTACGTATGTCATGCTCAAATAATTTGGGGAAGTGTAGCTCTAGAGCAACATTCATCAAAACTCCATCAGTAAACAACATATGAGTGTTGATTTATTAATAAATTCTATGCACATACTAATGTACTAATTTTTAGTACAATATAAAGCAGAACAAAAAATAAAACTTTACAAGATGGGATAATAATTAGAAATATTTCCCCTTCGAGTCATGTTGGACACCCTTCAATGTTGTGTAGTCTTCTTTGGAGTTGCTGTAAGTGGAAACAGAGCAGCAATGACCAGAGCAGAAACCCCTGCAAGCCCCTCCAGGCCAACAGGTCCTTGTGGTGCCTGAAGAATCAGGTGTTGGTACATACTAGACCACAAGAGGGCAGTGCTGGAAAGACCACAGTCTCTGGGGCAGATCCATTTACAAGCCAGCAGTGTGACATCGACCATGTCTCTGAGCCTCATCTTAGATGTTTGAAAATGGAAACAGCACATACTAGGTTGGTTTAGTTTAAAGATTAAATGAGATAATATATTTGGAAATTTTTCTAAATTGTAAAGTACTGTATAAGATGTTATTTTCAAAAAAGTAGAGGACATTGGCTACTGATTTCTTTTGCGTTTTGCTTGATATATATATGTTGATATTTCTCCTCGCCTTTTGTTCTATCTGGTATTTTTATGGCTTATTTTCCTCATCTGACCTTTTTCTTTTCTGTCTTTAGGTGTTTTTGTCCCCTTAAGTGGCCATATCTAGCAATGCTTGCTAGCCCTGTGTCAACATTCTGCTAGGAGCTTGACATGTTCTATAAAACTCTATGAAAGAGTGCTGTCTTCATTTTACAGTGTAGAAATCTGAGGTTAAGCATTCTGTTCCAAGTTACGGAGCTGGTAAATTATAAAAGTAAGCTTTGAGTCCAGGCTATTTGACTGTAGCAGTGGGTGCAATCAGGAGAAAGAAACCAACCAGTAGGTTAGACAAGGGAGGTTCAATATAAGAATTATTAACAATAATAAAAGAAAAAGCACCACCAAGGAAAAGGCTGAGGGAGAGTACCCACAGAAGGACAAACCTAGAAGGGCACCATGTGATCAGAAAGGAGCGGTTCAGACATCAACCAGAAGAGTTCTCTGGTTTAACCAAACCAGAGCTGGTCTGAAGTTTCTGGGCACATAGGCTACCTTCCCAGGCACAGGGCAAGATGGGGAGGGGGACATCAGGAACGCAGGGTGGCCTGTGTGTGAGATGGGAATATGGCCACCATGGAGCAACCAGCAACAGAGAGACTGGTGAAGGAGTACCAGTTGTGTGGACAACCCCTTCCCCACCCTCACATAGGCGCTGTGGGTGTTCAAGCACTGTGGGAACTTTGTTTTCAAGGTTGAGAGGGCTGTGAAAAGGTTGCCTTCACCTCAAGACTGCTAAGTGGCAGAGGAATCCCAATCTGGGCCTGTGGCAGGGACAGGTGTCATCAGATGTCCTCGCACTCACCTGGACCTTCCTGGGTCTCCCCTGAGGGAGAAACTGCAAGAAACTTCTCCAGCGCCTTCTATGGAGATGCCATCTGCTCACTTCAAAGATGTGCTCAAGGGAACTGCATTGTTTATCACAGAGCTTATACTAAAGGGTGCCTTGGAGCTGAAAGGTAATAAATGGATAACTGGCATACTGGTGTGCATGTTTTCTCTTTCTCTCACAGACACACACACACCCACACTCACACACACTCAGGCTCACTCGCACACTCACACACTCATACATACACTCACACAACATACACACATTCATAGTGCCACAGAGACTTCTATTCCTCTGACAAATGGCTCCGTCACTGTCCTGGAAGGATTGTTCACTGGGAAAAATAATTGGAATTCATGATAGTAAACCAACTAAAGAAGAAATACCGTTCATGTTTCAGGGTTGTAAAGATGGCTGAATCTTCCACCAGGGGTAGGAAAGCCAAGCTTAAACTAGACTCAGACACAGCTATGTATGGTCACAAATTACTTGGGCATTCTTATTCTTTTTTTTTTTTTAAGATTTTATTTATTTAGGGAGGGGTAGGGGACTATTTCAACTGGTCACCGGAATTGAGCTGGCTATCTACCAGACCACTCTGAACACCCACGAAACCAGCCTGAGATGTAAGAAGATCTGGATCTCTACAAACAGAATACTGCAGGAAGTTGGTTTTGAGGTTTGAAGTGGGGAGCCATGATTCCACGGGCAGATATCAGAGGATAAACGGCAGCGGGAGGGAGCCTGTCCGTGGGGATCCTACACTGCTGGTGAGCGACAACCTCGTGCGCTAGGGACAGGGCACAGACTCGTAGACTGGTAGCGGCGGGGAAAGGACTTTAGGGCAGCCCCCAGGGCGGAAACCCGGAGCAGCGGGGTCCTGCATGCGAACTGGGAGCGGCTGGCAGTTTTAGAAACACAAAGGGCAAAGACCTGTCCCAACCTGGAGGCAGTACTGGGGGCACTGCGGAGGGGTGCACAACCCAGGCCACTGCAGTTTATAGCAGCACGGACAGAAACGGAGATAGTGTGGCCTGGAGAGCTCACTGAAGAACAGACTGAGGTCTGTCTGCTCTGAGGCAGAGGGTTGGAAACGGTCTCTTGTGCTCTGACTCACGGAAGAGATGTGGAAAGCCGCCAGAGAACAAAAGCCCCAAAAACTGATTCCCGCTGAACACATCCCCCGCCAGAGGCAGGGTTTGTCTGCCCAGGTCTGTCTGCCCAGACAGGGTTGCCTGAGTAACAGTGCAGCAGGCCCCTCCCCTAGAAGACAGGCTGGGAAAACAAGAGGCCAGCAACCCTAAGGTCCCAAGAAAACAGGTGCATCTTGCTTGGGTTCTGGTCAATAATTTGGACTCTATACATTCCCTCAACCACCCATCAACAGAATGACTAGGAGGAGGAACCCCCAAAATAGAAAAGACTCAGAGATTATGACTTATGCTGCAGATTTACAAATGGATGCAGATATAACCAAGATGTCAGAGATGGAATTCAGGCTAGCAATTGTGAAGACAATAGCTAGAATGGAGAAATCAATTAATGGCAACATAGAGTCTCTAGGGGCAGAAATGAAAGCTGATTGGCAGAACTTAAAAATGCTATCAGTGAGATCCAATCCAATCTAGATAATCTAACAGGTATGGTAAGTGAGGCAGAAGAACAAATAAGCGACCTGGAAGACAATATAATAGATAAAAAAAGGAAAAGAGGAGGCCACGGAAAAACAACACAGAATCCATGAAAATAGAATCAGAGAAATAAGTGACACCATGAAGAGTTCCAACGACAGAATAATTGGAATCCCAGAGGAAGTGGAGAGAGAGAGGACTAGAAGATGTATTTGAGCAAATCGTAGCTGAGAATTTCCCTAATTTGGGGAATGAAACAAACATTCACGTCCTAGAGGCAGAGAGGACCCCTCCCAAGATCAAGGAAAACAGGCCAACACCCCGGCATGTAATAGTAAAACTCACAAATCTTAGAACCAAGGAAACCATCTTAAGGGCAGTTAGGGGGAAGAGATTCCTTACGTACAGAGGGAGGAACATCAGAATAACGTCAGACCTATCCACAGAGACCTGGCAAGTCAGAAAGGCCTGGCAAGATATATTCAGGATACTAAATGAGAAGAACATGCAGCCAAGAATACTTTCTCCGGCAAGGCTTTCATTTAGAATGGATGGAGAGATGCAGAGCTTCTACGACCAGCAGAAACTGAAAGAATGTGTGACCACTAAGCTGGCCCTGAAAGAAATATTAAGGGGGATTCTATAAAAGGAGAAATACCCCAAGAGATCACTATACAACAGAAATTTACAGGGACAATCTATAAAAACAATGTCTTCACAGGCAACATGATGAAAATTCATATCTTTCAATAATCACTCTCAGCGTGAATGGCCTAAATGCGCCCATAAAATGGCACAGGGTTCCATATTGGATAAAAAGACAGGACCCATCCATATCCTGCCTACAAGAGACTCATTTTGAACCTAAAGATACATCCAGACTGAAAGTGAAGGGATGGAGATCCATCTTCTATGCCAGCGGACCTCAAAAGAAAGGTGGGGTAGCAATTCTTATATCAGACAAATTAGGTTTTAAACTAAAGTCTGTAATTAGAGACACAGAAAGACACTATATCATTCTTAAAGGGTCTATCCAACAAGAAGATCTAACAATTGTAAATATCTATGCCCCAACATGGGAGCAGCCATCTACATAAGCCAACTGCTAACCAAAATAAAGAGTCATATGGATAACAATACGTTAATTGTAGGAGACCTCAATAATCCACTCTCAGCAATGGACAGATCATCTAAGCAGAAAATCAACAAAGAAACAAGAGCTTTGAATGATACGCTGCACCAGATGGACCTCATAGATATTTACAGAACATTCCACCCTAAAAGAACAGAATACTCATTCTTCTCAAGCACACATGGAACTTTCTCCACAATAGACCACAAACTGGGTCACAAATCAGGTCTCAACCAATACCATAAGATTGAGATTATGCCCTGCATATTCTCAGACCACAATGCTTTAAAACTGGGACTCAATCACAAGAAAAAATTTGGAAGAAATTCAAACACTTGGAAGCTAAAGACCACTCTGCTCAAGAATGTTTGGGTCAACCAGGAAATCAAAGAACTTAAACAATTCATGGAAATCAATGAGAACTAAAACACATTGGTCCAAAACCTATGGGACACTGCAAAGGCGGTCCTAAGGGGAAAATACATAGCCACCCAAGCCTCACTCAAAAAAATAGAAAAATCCTTAATTCACCAACTAACTCTACACTTTATTTTTTATTTTTTTTATGATTGAATAATCTTTCTTTGTATCTCTAACAGTTGTAGGATCCATCCACATATCTTACAATAAACCAGAGAGTTGATTGTTTTCCAACAGATCCATATATTTTTCTTTTGGGATTTTACTACAGTAAATTCTCTTGTCATATATATATATATTTTTAAATTTTTTATTGTTATGTTAATCACCATACATTACATCATTAGTTTTTGATGTAGTGTTCCATGATTCATTGTTTGTGCATAACACCCATTGCTCCATGCAGAACGTGCCCTCTTTAATACCCATCACCAGGCTTACCAATCCCCCCACCCCCCTCCCCTCTAGAAACCTCAGTTTGTTTTTCAGAGTGCATTGTCTCTCATGGTTTGTCTCCCCCTCTGACTTACTCCCCTTCATTCTTCCCCTTCTGCTATCTTCTTCTTCATTTTTTTCCTTAACATATATTGCATTATTTGTTTCAGAAGTACAGATCTGTGATTCAACAGTCTTCCACAATTCACAGCGCTCACCATAGGACATACCCTCCCCAATGTCTATCACCCAGCCACCCCATCCCTCCCACCCCCCACCACTTCAGCAACCCTCAGTTTGTTTCCTGAGGTTAAAAATTCCTCATATCAGCGAGGTCATATGATACATGTCTTTCTCTGATTGACTTATTTCACTCAGCATAACACCCTCCAGTTCCATCCACGTCATTGCAAATGGCAAGATCTCATTCCTTTTGAAGGCTGCATAATATTCCATTGTGTATATATACCGCCTCTTCTTTATCCATTCATCTGTTGATGGACATCTTGGCTCTTTCCACAGTTTGGCTATTGTGGACATTGCTGCTATAAACACTGGGGTGCATGTACCCCTTTGGATCCCTACATTTGTATCTTTGGGGTAACTACCCAGTAGTGCAATTGCTGGATCAGATGGTAGCTCTATTTTCAACTGTTTGAGGAACTTCCATACTGTTTTCAGGAGTGCTTGCACCAGCTTGCATTCCCACCAACAGTGTAGGAGGGTTCCCCTTTCTCTACATCCCCGCCAACATCTGTCATTTACTGACTTGTTAATTTTAGCCATTCTGACTGGTGTGAGGTGGTATCTCATTGAAGTTTTGATTTGGATTTCCCTGATGCTGAGCGATGTTCAGCAATTTTTCATGTGTCTGTTGGCCATTTGGATGTCTTCTTTGGAAAAATGTCTGTTCATGTCTTCTGCCCATTTCTTGATTGGATTATTTGTTCTTTGGGTGTTGAGTTTGATAAGTTCTTTACAGATTTTGGATAGTAGCCCTTTATCTGATATGTCATTTGCAAATATTTTCTCCCATTCTGTCGGTTGTCTTTTGGTTTTGTGGACTGTTTCTTTTGCTGTGCAAAACCTTTTTATCTTGATGAAGTCCCAATAGTTCATTTTTGCCCTTGAATCCCTTGCCTTTGGCGATATTTCTAAGAAGTTGCTGTGGCTGAGGTCAAAGAGGTTGCTATTTGTGTTCTCCTTTTGGATTTTGATGGACTCCTGTCTCACGTTTAGGTCTTTCAACCATTTGGAGTCTATTTTTGTGTGTGGTGTAAGGAAATGATCCAGTTTCATTCTTCTGCATGTGGCTGTCCAATTTTCCCAACACCATTTGTGGAAGAGACTGTCTTTATTCCATTGGACATTCTTTCCTGCTTTGTCAAAGATTAGTTGACCATAGAGTTGAGGGTCCATTTCTGGGCTCTCTATGCTGTTCCACTGATCTATGTGTCTGTTTTTGTGCCAGTACCTTACTGTCTTGATGATGACAGCTTTGTAATAGAGCTGGAAGTCCGGAATTGTGATGCCGCCAGCTTTGCTTTTCTTTTTCAAGATTCCTCTGGCTATTCGGGGCCTCTTCTGGTTCCATACAAATTTTAGGATTATTTGTTCCATTTCTTTGAAAAAAGTGGATGGTATTTTGATGGGGATTGCATTGAATGTGTAGATTGCTCTAGGTAGCATTGACATCTTCACAATGTTGGTTCTTCCAATCCATGAGCATGGAACGTTTTTCCATTTCTTTGTGTCTTCTTCAATTTCTTTCATGAGTATTTTATAGGTTTCTAAGTACAGATCCTTTGCTTCTTTGGTTAAATTTATTCCTAGGTATCTTATGGTTTTGGGTACAATTGTAAATGGGATCGACTCCTTGATTTGTCTCTCTTCTGTCTTGTTGTTGGTGTATAGGAATGCCACTGATTTCTGTGCATTGATTTTATATCCTGCTACTTGACTGAATTCCTGTATGAGTTCTAGCAGTTTTGGGGTGGAGTCTTTTGGGTTTTCCACATACAGTATCATATCATCTGCAAAGAGAGAGAGTTTGACTTCCTCTTTGCCGATTTGGATGCCTTTGATTTCTTTTTGTTGTCTGATTGCTGTGGCTAGGACTTCTAATACTATGTTGAATAGCAGTGGTGAGAGTGGACATCCCTGCCGCGTTCCTGACCTTAGGGGAAAAGCTCTCAGCTTTTCCTCATTGAGAATGATACTCGCTGTAGGTTTTTCATAGATGGCTTTTATGATGTTGAGGTATGTACCCTCTATCCCTATACTCTGAAGAGTTTTGATCAAGAAAGGATGCTGTACTTTGTCAAATGCTTTTTCTGCATCTATTGAGAGGACCATATGATTCTTGTTCTTTCTTTTGTTACTGTATTGTATCACGTTGATTGATTTGCAGATGTTGAACCAAACTTGCAGCCCAGGGATAAATCCCACTTGGTCATTTTTTAATGTACTGTTGGAACCTATTGGCTAGTATTTCGGTGAGAATTTTTGCATCCATGTTCATCAAGGATATTGGTCTGTAATTCTCCTTTTTGATGGGGTCTTTGTCTGGTTTTGGGATCAAGGTAATGGTGGCCTCATAAAATGAGTTTGGAAGTTTTCCTTCCATTTGTATTTTTTGGGAACAGTTTCAAGAGAATAAGTACTAATTCTTCTTTAAATGTTTGATAGAATTCCCCTGGGAAGCCATCTGACCCTGGGCTTTTGTTTCTTGGGAGATTTTTGATGACTGCTTCAATTTCCTTAGTGGTTATAGGTCTGTTCAGGTTTTCTATTTCTTCCTGGTTCAGTTTTGGTAGTTGATACATCTCTAGGAATGCACCCATTTCTTCCAGGTTATCTAAGTTGCTGGCATAGAATTGCTCATAATATGTTCTTACAATTGTTTGTATTTCTTTGGTGTTGGTTGTGATCTCTCCTCTTTCATTCATGATTTTGTTGATTTGGGTCATTTCTCTTTTCTTTTTGATAAGTCTGTCCAGGCGTTTATCAATCTTGTTAATTCTTTCAAAGAACCAGCTCCTAGTTTCGTTGATCTGTTCTACTGTTCTTTTGGTTTCTAGTTCATTGATTTCTGCTCTCATCTTTATTATTTCTCTTCTCCTGCTGGGTTTAGGCTTTATTTGCTGTTCTTTTTTTAGCTCCTTTAGGTGTAGGGTTAGGTTGTGTATTTGAGACCTTTCTTGTTTCTTGAGAAAGGCTTGTATTGCTATATACTTTCCTTTCAGGACTGCCTTTGCTGTATCCCAAAGATTTGGAACAGTTGTGTTTTCATTTTCATTGGTTTCCATGAATTTTTTTTAATTCTTCTTTAATTTCCTGGTTGACCCATTCATTCTTTAGTAGGATGCTCTTTAGCCTCCATGTATTTGAGTTCTTTCCGACTTTCCTCTTGTGATTGATTTCAAGTTTCAAAGCATTGTGGTCTGAAAACAAGCAGGGAATGATCCCAATCTTTTGGTATTGGTTGAGACCTGATTTGTGACCTAGGATGTGATCAATTCTGGAGAATGTTCCATGGGCACTAGAGAAGAATGTGTATTCCGTTGCTTTGGGATGGAATGTTCTGAATATGTCTGTGAAGTCCATTTGGTCCAGCGTTTCATTTAAATTCTTAATTTCCTTGTTGATCTTTTGCTTAAATGATCTGTCCATATCATTTAGGGGGGTGTTAAATCCCCCTATTATTGTATTGTTGTCAATGTGTTTCTTCACTTTTGTTATTAATTGCCTTATATAATTGGCTGCTCCCATGTTCGGGGCATAGATATTTACAATTGTTAGATCTTCTTGTTGGTTAGATCCTTTAAGTAAGATATAGTGTCCTTCTTCATCTCTTATTACAGTCTTTGTTTTAAAATCTAATTGTCTGATATAAGAATTGCTACCCCAGCTTTGGTATCCATTAGCATGGTAAATGGTTTTCCACCCCCTCACTTTCAATCTGGGGGTGTCTTTGGGTCTAAAATGAGTCTCTTGCAGACAGCATATTGATGGGTCTTGTCTTTTAATCCAATCTGATAGCCTGTGTCTTTTGATTGGGGCATTTAGCCCATTTACATTCAGGGTAACTATTGAAAGATATGAATTTAGTGCCATTGTATTGCCTGTAAGGTGACTGTGACTGTATATTGTCTGTATTCCTTTCTGGTCTATGTTACTTTTAGGCTCTCTTTGCTTAGAAGACCCCTTTCAATATTTTTTTTAGGGCTGGTTGTGTGTTTGCAAATTCCTTTAGTTTTTGTTTGTCCTGGAAGCTTTTTACCTCTCCTTCTATTTTCAATGATAGCCTAGCTGGATATTGTTTTCTTGGCTGCATATTTTTCTCGTTTAGTGCTCTGAAGATATCATGCCAGTCCTTTCTGGCCTGCCAGGTCTCTGTGGATAGGTCTGTTACCAATCTAATGTTTCTACCATTGTAGGTTACAGATCTCTTCTCCCGAGCTGCTTTCAGGATTTTCTCTTTGTCTTTGAGACTCGTAAGTTTTACTATTAGATGTCGGGATGTTGACCTATTTTTATTGATTTTGAGAGGGGTTCTCTGTGCCTCCTGGATTTTGATGCCTGTTTCCTTCCCCACATTAGGGAAGTTCTCTGCTATAATTTGCTCCAATATACCTTCTGCCCGTCTCTCTCTTTCTTCTTCTTCTGGGATCCCAATTATTCTAATGTTATTTCATCTTATGGTATCGCTTATCTCTCAAATTCTGCCCTCGTGATCCTGTAGTTGTTTATCTCTCTTTTTCTCAGCCTCTTTATTTTTCATCATTTGTTCTTCTATATCCCTGATTCTTTCTTCTGCCTCATTTATCCTAGCAGTTAGTGTGCCCATTTTTGATTGCACCTCATTAATAGCCTTTTTGATTTCAACTTGGTTAGATTGTAGTTCTTTTATTTCTCCAGAAAGGGTTTCTCTAATAACTTCCATGCTTTTTAAAGCCCAGCTAGTATCTTTAAAGTCATGAATCTGAACTCTAGGTCTGACATCGTAGTAATGTCTGTATTGAGTAGGTCCCTGGCAGATGGTACTACCTCTTGTTCTTTTTGCTGAGGTGATTTTTTTTTTGTCTTGTCACTTTGTCCTTCCAGTAAGTGGTTGCTTCTCTGTTCAGAGAGTTGTTGCTACTCTCTTCTTCGATCTCTTGTTGAGTTCGTAGGTGTTCAGAATGGTTTGATCCCTATTCAGCTGAATTCCTGAGACCAGACGAAATCCAGGTCACCTACTCCTCCTAACTCTACACTTTAAAGAACTAGAGAAAAAGCAACAAACGATGCCTAAGCCACACATTAGAAGAGAAATAATTAAGATTAGAGCAGAAATCAATGAATTAGAAACCAGAAACAGAGATCAGATCAATGAAACTAGAAGTTGGTTCTTTGAAAGAATTAATGAGATGGATAAACCACTGGCCAGACTTATCCAAAAGAAAAGAGAAAGGACCCAAATTAATAAAATTATGAATGAAAGGGGGAGAGATCACAACTAACACCAAGGAAATAGAAACAACTATTAGAAATTATTATCAACAACTATATGCCAATAAACTGAGCAATCTGGATGAAATGAAGGCCTTCCTGGAAACCTATAAGCTGCCAAGACTGAAACAGGAAGAAACTGACAACCTGAATAGGCCAATAATCACTAACGAGATTGAAGCAGTGATCAAAAACCTCCCCAAAAACAAGAGTCCAGGGCCTGATGGATTCCCTGGGGAATTCTACCAAACATTCAAAGAAGAAATAGTACCTATTCTCCTGAAGGTGTTTCAAAAAATAGAAACAGAAGGACAACTTCCAAACTCATTCTATGAGGCCAGCATTACCTTAATCCCCAAACCAGGCAAAGACCCCATCAAAAGGAGAATTTCAGACCGATATCCCTGATGAATATGGATTCCAAAATCCTCAACAAAATCCTAGCTAATAGGACCCAACAATACATTAAAAGGATCATCCACCACGACCAAGTGGGATTTATCCCTAGGGTGCAAGTGTGGTTCAACATTTGCAAATCAATCAATGTGATAGAACACATTAATAAGAGGAGGTAGAAGAACCACATGGTCCTCTCAATTGATGCAGAAAACACATTTGACAGAATACAACATCGTTTCCTGCTTAAAACTCTTCAGAGTATAGGGATAAAGGGAACATTCCTCAAGTTCATAAAATCCATCTGTGAAAAACCCACAGCGAATATCATCCTCAATGGGGAAAAGCTGAGAGCCTTTCCCTTAAGACCAGGAACACATCAAGGATGCCCGCTCTCGCTACTATTGTTCAACAAAGTACTAGAAGTCCTAGGGAGAGGAATCAGACAACAAAAAGAAATAAAACATATTCAAATTGGCAAAGAAGAAGTCAAACTCTCTCTTTTCACAGACGACATGATACTTTATGTGGAAAACCCAAAAGACTCCACCCCCAAATTACTAGAACTCATACAGCAATTCAGTAATGTGGCAGGATACAAAATCAATGCACAGAAATCAGTTGCTTTCTTATACACTAACAATGCAACTGTAGAAAGAGAAATTAGAGAAATGATTCAATTTACAATAGCACCAAAAAACATAAGATACCTCGGAATTAACCTAATCAAAGAGGTAAAGGATCTATACTCTAGGAACTACAGAATAGTCATGAAAGAAATTGAAGAAGACACAAAAAGATGGAAAAATATTCCATGCTCATGGATCGGAAGAATAAACATTGTTAAAATGTCTATGCTACCCAGAGCAATCTATACCTTAAATGCCATCCCGATCAAAATTCCAATGACATTTTTCAAAGCGCTGGAACAAACAATCCTAAAATTTGTATGGAATCAGAAGAGACCCTGAATCGCCAAGGAAATGTTGAAAGAGAAAAGCAAACCTGGGGGCATCACGTTGCCCGATTTCAAGCTATATTACAAAGGTGTGATCACCAAGACAGCATGGTACTGGCACAAAAACAGACATATAGACCAATGGGACAGAATAGAGAACCCAGATATGGACCCTGAACTCCATGGTCAAATAATCTTTGACAAAGCAGGAAAAAACATGCAATGGAAACAAGACAGTCTCTTCAAGAAATGGTGCTGGGAAAATTGGACAGCCACATGCAGAAGAATGAAACTCGACCATTCTCTAACACCATACACAAAGATAAACTCAAAATGGATGAAAGACCTCAATGTGAGACAGGAATCCATCAAAATCCTAGAGAAAAACATAGGCAGTAACCTCTTTGACATCGGCCACAGCAACTTCTTTCAAGATACATCTCCAAAAGCTAGTGAAACAAAAGCAAAAATGAACTTTTGGGACTTCATCAAGATAAAAACCTCCTCAGAGCAAAGGAAACAGTCAACAAAACAAAGAGGCAACCCACAGAATGGGAGAAGATATTTGCAAATGACACTACGGTTCAAGGGCTGGTATCCAAGATCTATAAAGAACTTCTCAAACTCAACACCCAAAGAACAAATAATCAACTCAAAAAGTGGGCAGAAGATATGAAAAGACACTTCTCTGAAGAAGACATACAAATGGCTAACAGACACATGAAAAAATGTTCATCATCAGTAGCCATCAGGGAAATTCAAATCAAAACTACATTGAGATACCACCTTACACCAGTTAGAATGGCAAAAATGGACAGGAAAAGAAATAACAAACGTTGGAGAGGTTGTGGAGAAAGGGGAACCCTCTTACACTGTTGGTGGGAATGCAAGCTGGTACAGCCACTTTGGAAAAGAGTGTGGAATTCCTCAAAAATTTAAAAATAGAGCTACCCTATGACCCAGCAATTGCACTCCTGGGTATTTACCCCAAGGACACAGGTGTAGTGAAAAGAAGGGCCATATGCACCCCAATGTTCATAGCAGCAATGTCCACAATAGCCAAACTGTGGAAAGAGCTGAGATGCTCTTCAACAGATGAATGGATAAAGAAGATGTGGTCCATATATACAATAGAATATTACTCAGCCATCAGAAAGGATGAATACCCAACTTTTACATCAATATGGATGGGACTGGAGGAGATTATGCTAAGTGAAATAAGTCAAGCAAAGAAAGTCAATTATCATATGGTTTCACTTATTTGTGGAACATAAGGAATAGCATGGAAGGCACTAGGAGAAGGAAGGGAAAAATTATGGGGGGGGAATCAGAGGGAGAGATGAACCATGAGAGACTATGGACTCTGAGAGGCAAACAGGGTTTTAGAGGGGAGGGGGAGGGGGGATGGGTTAGCCCGGTGATGGGTATTAAGGAGGGCACTTACTGCATGGAGCACTGGGTGTTATACGAAAACAATGGATCGTGGATCACCACATCAAAAACTAATGATATATTGTGTGGTGACTAACATAACATAATAAAATTTAAAAAATAAAAAATAAAATAAAATAAAAAAGATTTTATTCATTTATTTGAGAGAGAGCAAGAGCAGAGACAGAGGGAGAAGCACACTCACTGTTGAGCAGGAAGCCCAATGCAGGACTTGATCCCAGGACACTGGGATCATGACCTGAGCTAAAGGCAGGTGCTTAACTCACTGAGCCACCCAGGCGCCCCTGGGCATTCTTATTCTATGTCACAACCCTGAAGGGCCTCCTGATCTCTTGGCTATTGATGAGGTTAACTGGGGTGAAAAGGAAAGGGAAAACCACAGTTATCTTAAAGAATAGTTTTTCTAATTGCAGTTTAGACCCAAGATATCAGAGTGGGGTTGTGAAAAGGATGTGATACTTCAACTTCCTGAAAAGCAGAATCATGATAGAGAGGAGGTCTTTCCAGATCCCAACAGGGGACAGGTAAGGGCTTGAGTTAAAGTCTGCAGTTTTGATTTTCCTTCCATTCACATAGTGGGACTCAGGAGGTATCCCTGATCATACCATCCTGGCCTGCTACACACCACAACAAAATGTTGCATATTGTTGATGGACTGTTCAGGATATTGTAGAACAGAAATGGCCCTGAACCTGTTCTGATCTTGGTGGCCACTGACCCCAGAGGCAAAGAATTCACTAAATGGTTCCTGGGTGGCTCCAGAATGTATGCTTGGCTTAGGGACAGTAATCAGGATAGGTGGAAAGGGCAGCCAGGGGACTTGCCTAAAAGCTTTTTTTTGCACAGCAAGCACATTTGTTTTTGCTTATAGTTCTACACAAAGAAAACAGCTTACTAACTGTGTTTCAATTCAGTCTTTATACAAGATTGCAAATGTGGCAACTGCCCATAAGGAACCCAAATGTCCCTTAGCAGAGACACAAACTCTGGAGAGGGAGAGGATTGAATCCTTACCCTGAAAGTTTCGCTCCCTGGAAAACACACATTCCCCAAGCCTAAGGCCTGCGGGAGGGGACTATGACAAATGTGGTTAGGCTTAGCCTTTTGGGACCCCAGAAGTATCTGAGATGAATGATATTCACCTTGGTGGACAAAGAAAAGGCAGATACTGGGATGCTGGGACAACTGGCCCATCCCTCATGGGAGCCTATGAACCCAACAAGCAGATAACATGATCCCCTTTGTGGAAGTCTGTCCATAGCAACATAACCAGGAGAAAACTCGACTGCAGAGCCTCTCCACTCCACCAGCCAGCTTATTTCGTCCTTTGCCAGCTCTACCCTTGCTAATTTGGTTTCTGGAATTGTGTGATGCAGAATCTGTGCAGGGAATAAGCTCTATTTCTTGACTGGGTGGCGTTCATGCAGATGTGTTTACTTTGTGAAAATTAGCTGAGCTATATTCTCAATGTATGCATGTTTTTGTTCAATAGGACTACTTTAAAATAATATACACACAGTTGCATAACAAACATAAAAATGTCCAGGAAAATTCTAAAAAATAAGGCTGATTTGTAGGGAGATGCTCTACCAGATATTATAATGTAGTATAGAGCTGTTATCTAGTTGGTGTGGCACTGAACCATAAATACACAGACACAGGTCAATAGAACACATGGAAGTTCAGAGCGGGAGCCAAATCTATAGAGGAAGTTAATACATGAGAAACACATCCTCAAATCTATGAAGAAAAGATCAACTAGTCAATAAATGATGCTGCCACAACTAGGTAGCCATTAAAAAAAGCCTCTTATTTTATACTGAGTTCTTAAAGGGCCAAAACACTAAAAACCATTTTTTTAAGAAACTCTGGGAAACTTTTACATCAACATGGATGGGACTGGAGGAGATTATGCTAAGTGAAATAAGTCAAGCAGAGAAAGTCAATTATCATATGGTTTCACTTATTTGTGGAACATAGGGAATAGCATGGAGGACATTAGGAGAAGGAAGGGAAAAATGAAGGGGGTGGAAATCGGAGGGAGAAATGAACCATGAGGAACTATGGACTTGAGAAAGAATCTGAGGTTTTTAGAGGGGAAGGGGGTGGGGGGATGGGTTAGCCTAGTGATGGGTATTAAGGAGGGCACGTACTGCATGGAGCACTGGGTGTTATAAGAAGACAATGGATTGTGGATCACCACATCAAAAACTAATGATGTATTGTATGGTGACTAACATAAAATAAAAAAAAAGATACTCTGAGAATATTCATCTATAATTTCAAAGTGGGGATCAGTGTTATAATTATAACACAACAATCAAAAACTATATAAAAATTTAAAAACGGTTTACATAAAAATTAACATTATCCATGTGGTTGAAATCTAACAAAGTCAAAAGTCAAAAAACACAGTAGAAGAAATTTTAGATATCACAGCCCAATTTTGGAATGAACACTACATAGTAGTATAATAGTATGAACACCACATATCAATAATAGAATGATCAATAATCCAATTAAATATCAGGTAAATTGCATGACCAGGCAGTTTCCAGAAAAGAAATACTGTGCATCCTAAACCTAATAATAGAAAATCAAGTTGACTTATTAAGAAAAACTCAAAACTATTCTGAGATGCCATTTTTAACCTATCCAATTGGAAGACAACAGTGAATTTAATAAAACATTGTGTTGATAAGATAGTGGGGAAATATGCAGTTTTATAAACTGAGAGGAGTGATGTAAATTGGTAAAACTTTCATAGAAGAAAATTTGACAGTATCTCTCAGCTTTATCCTTTGAGCCAGCAATTGCCCTCAGAGAACTATATGCCCTTTCCCATACTCTCTGAGAAATGACATACGCTTAAACCTTCACTCCAGCATCCTTTGCAAGAGCCCAGACTGGAACTCCCATGTGTCTCTAGATTATTTTTTAGGCTGAGCAACAAACGAAGAAATTCTTTATATACTGAAATGGAATGATCCTCAACATATGTTGTAAAAAAATAAACAAAACTATGTCGAGTTTCTCTTATTTTGTTAAAAGAGGCAAAGATATATATGTTTGTGTGTGTCTTTGTTGCACATAAGATATCCCTGAAAGTATATTTGAGAAACTGATCACTATTGGCTGAAGGAATTGGAATAACAGGGGAAATTGTGCTGTGTATCCTTTTGACCTTTTGGGTTTAGAACCAAGTGATTAGGTGAGAATAATGAATACTATCAAAGAAGACCTTCAAGAAGCAAGGCCTCGGCGACTGGAACCTGGGAGTGAGGCACCATGAAGATGTGCTCCATTACTGTTTGCACTGTTAGTTTCTGACAATTGGCCTCAGTTTTCTTCACCACCAAATTTAGCTAGTTGGGAAGATACTTTGAGAACAGACATAAAAAAAGAGTTCCTTAACTTCACAAGTTGGAGTTAGGGCAGACAAATCATGATCCACAGATTTGGATCTATCTGTGGAAGGATATCACATTTGGAACTATCATCATTTATACATTATACATGCAACTAATATTGTTTGGGGGTTTCAAAGTTTCCTAGTGCCATGAACTAGACTACTAAAAGTGTGAGACGTATCAGTAGAAAAAAACCCAACTTTACCCTTTTGGGGATGACTAATTTTAGTGAGAAAAGAAAGACAATAGCCAAAAACACAATAAATACATTGTATCATATGCATAGTACATTGTATGTATAGCACATCGTATGTATGGTATATTGCATGTATGTGAAAAGTGCTCCTGAGGAAAAGAAAATAGAACCATGTAAAGGTGATTGGAGTGAATGGATGGCAGACTGTAATTTTAAGTGGGAAGATTGGGGTATAATGCATCATTTAGAAGGTGACATACAAGCGAAGACCTGGAGGAGGTGAGGGCGTTAGTCAAAAAGAGACCCTGGGGAAGTGTCCCAGACAGGACAAAGGGCCCTAGGAGGTGTGTGTGTGTATGTTTGTGCTGAGCTAGATGGTGGGAATATCAAAATGAATAAAACAGGGTCCTTGTCCTCAAAGGGCTCCTGATTCTCCCGTTTAAAACCCCCTTGGTGGCTCCCATTACCCTCAGGACAAAGTCCAAACTCTTTCTCATGGTGTACAAGACCCACATCAATACAGCCTCTACCTGATTCTGTAGCTTACTGGACCTCTTCTTCTTTCTCCCCACTCTGTCCCCTCACACTGGGCTTCACCCACATCTGGTCTGTGTTGTTTGAAGGAACACCCTTTCACACACACCTCCATGTCCCACTTCCTATCTTCAATGCCAGCTAAATCTCACTAAACATACTCCTTCCAGAAAACATTCCTGATCCCAAACCTGGCCCCATGTGTTCTGTTCCCGTGGCACCTGGGGCTTACCCTTACATCATTCTCATGATTGTGGATTGACGTTGTTTATTGTCGCTATACTAAATTGGAAGAGCTTGGGCATGTGAACTATATTCTATTGAGCTTATATACTTCAAGTTTAGGACAGAGCCTGGTAGATAGTAGACAGTTCATGCAAATATGAGCTTTGGGCTTCTGTTTTAGGTGATTGAATGATTGTAGATTAACTATAGACCTCCCTTCGTCCTTCAGGAGAGAAAAGAAACAAGAGGAGTCAAGAGGTCCTGCCAGCAGGGAGTGCTGTTCGGTCAGTCATAGTCACAGAATGTTAGGGAGAGAAAAATGGCAGTGTCACAGAAGCTTAGAACCTCAGAAACTGGGTGCTGGGAGGGAAAAGAAACCATTTGGCTTCCTACGGTCATGGACTCACTAGGCTGCTGAGGGGAGGTCATATCTGCTGGAAGCAGTCCAGGGAAGACCATTTTTCTGAGAAGCCAAGCATGACCATGATAAATTGAGAAGAAACTGAAGTAGCCAGACCAGGTAACCTGGAGAAAGTTTGTCTTTTGGGTCCTCTCTTCTTGTCATTTCTCACTTGTTGAAGCTCATATAATGTCATACATTGTGCTAAACACTGAGAACGGTGGTAGGGAGGAGGTGAGGATGTCTGTGTTCAGGAAGCCAACAGACTAGAGAAGTCAAACAATTAGGGAAATCACAATTGTATAAGAATGTAATGAGAAGTGCAGGGACCTGCAGGAGGTTACATCAGGGGCACTGACCCTACAGGCTAGGGAAGTTTTCCTACAGGGAGCAATGTTGAATTTGAGATTCACATGTAATGAGGGGGTGGGGGTCCGGGGACGGCTCTTCTAGGCCACAGAAAGAGTACATGCAAAGGTCCAGACAGAGGTGAACAGAATTTAGCAGGGATCTGCTCTGAGCCAGTCTGATGAGCATAGAGGGGGCAGTAGCTGGAGATGAGGCTGGGCTGGTGGGTCAAAGAGAAGCCAACCTTGCCCTTCTCCAGGCAGCAAGACAACGTGTAGTAGCACGAGTTCAGGAAGCAGGGACCTGAGGCAATTGTCATTTCCCTCCCAGTGCTGCAGCGCAGAAGACTGATTCCCCACCTCCTCCCCATCTGTGACATGGCAACCTTCCCCCTTTCAGGACCTGTTCCCAGGGGCTGTCCATAGTGAATGTGCTCAGAGAGGATGTCTGTGGGGGCCCCTAGGTGAGCTGCTGGACTAGAGTTCTGCGTGCCCGCTGGTGACCCGGATGAGAATTGTTTCTGTATCGTAGCCCAGGCCGGACTTGGAAGGATGGAGCCTGAGGAGCTGGCCTTCCAGACAGACAGGAGGCTCCAAACTGTCAATTCAGGAACACTGTCCTTCAGGAGGAGAAAGGTAAACCACAGACACAGAAGAGAAGAGAAAGAGAGAGAGAGTGAAAAGCAGTGATATAGAGAGGCAGAGAGAAGTCATAAAGGGGACAAAAACTGTCACAGACAGAGAAAAGCAACAGAAAATGAGAAAGGCACTCCCTCCTCCCTTTCTACCTCTCAGAGCCTGGATTTAGGTTTGGCCCCAAACGACAGGGAGACATGAGGACACCAGGCTTCCTGCACAGGTGCACACCCCACCATGGCTACAAGTGCCCAAGCACACACAGGTTTTGCACCAAACAGCTTCCAAGGCTGCAAAGGAGGCAGAGAACAAAACGCCTATGGCCCTTTACTCCCCTCTTTTTCCCCATTTTTATGCTGATGTCTCTGTTCTGTGTTCATTTTCTGTATGTCTCCCTTGCTCTGCCTCTCTCCTTCCTTTTCCCTCCCAAGCAAGTAAGGGCATCAACAGGGCAGATCTCTACCACCTCAACTTTTTTTGGCATCTCTTCACCTGGAAGGAGAGACTGCATGATTTGTCCCCACTCCTACCCCTTAAGAGTCCTGGTCCAGTGTCGTTGTCTTAAAACTAAGTAGAAAACTCTTCCTGAATGACAGAATTAATTCCTAAGTGACTGGCAGGCATAGAGTCACAAATGAATTGTGGCCAACATCCCACCCCAGCAGTCACTTTCCCCGAGCAGGTGAGAACCTGCTGCTGACCCAGTTTATGCTACAGCCAAACAGCCAAGGACTTGGGAGTGTGGAGGGTGTAAACCCAGCGGCAGGGGCCCTAGCTAGGTGATCGTCCTCAAATTTCTTTCACTCCTGTTGCTCTAGTTCAGGAGATTCCCAACATGGTGGACCCCAAAGACAAGTGATCACAGTCTGTTCCTCAGACAGCAGCAAGGAGCATAGTGACAGACTCCTCAGGCATATGCCAGGGGCTCTTTCCCACAGAGAAACCTCAAGATGAGGCTCTGCTGGTTCTGAAAGTTGAGGTGCTGAGAGCTTGGGCTGGGGCAGCACACAGCTTGTCACTTTGAAAGTTACTGTTTTCAGTGGGTGGAGATGTCAGCCACTCCTGGCTCAGTGGGATATGGCTTATACACATGAGCTGACTGAAATGGATCTGCAGATGTAAAAAACTGAGGCTGAGACCCTGACACCTAGCATCCGAGGCAGCCAAGGCCCTGGGTTTGTAGCCAAGTAGGTCGTCTGACAGGTATCCTCCAGGAACCACCTGATTTGAGAATCCTGTACATCTTCAGTGAACAGAAGCAGGCTTCTATGGCAAGGAGGGGATGATACAGCTTTCTGTCCCACTCTGGTAACCCTCAGGAAGCCTTTGATGTAAGGAGGATTTTTTAGGGAGATGGAGTCATCCCATCCTCAGAACACAGATGAAAGTTACGGCTTTCTAAGCATCAGGTGGAGTGTTTGGAGCAGGGCTGGGAGGGAGTGGCAGAATAGCAGGGCAGGAATGAAATGGAGAACACGGAAGGATCTGTGGGAGGGAAGTACCGAGGCCAGTGCAGAAACAAGCACCTTGTGAGCTGGTCACGCATGCTCTGGCATTAGAGTATAATGAACAAGTCCACAGATATCTCTGCTTGGTCCAGCCACGTGGCCATTGTCAGAAACCTCAAGTCCTTTCTTCCTCACACCTGTGTTTCTGCAAGGTCAGGCACAAGCGCACACACAGGTGCATGCAGAGGCACACCCACCAGATATATAAGGGGGTGTGCCTAGCAGAAAGCTCACAGCAGTGATTGGTTCAGTTTAAAAAACCAGTTTGGGTCAGAGGCTCATCTGTAGGTGCTGGAGGTTAGAGGGTGGTGGCAGCTTTACCTCAACAGCTGTCTGCTGTCGGTTGTTACCTGTCTTCCTCCACCTGGGTAACAGGGCTCTAACAGGCCTGGCACCTCCCAGTGTGGTTGTGTGGCCTGTGGGATGTACCCAGCTGGGGGTACATGCTCATTTCACCTCCTTCTATGTCTGCCCCAAGGCTAGACGACTCCCCAGGTCCCTCTGCCTGCTGACTCCTGGCCACTTCCAGAATCTCTGTCCAGCTCTGAGGCCTTGACAGCAGCTTTCATCCACATGCCATTGGGGGAACAGGACAGAAACCATGGAGGGCGGTGGCGGGGGCGGGGGCGGGGGAGCTGCCCCAGGGCCACATATTAGGGCTGAGGCTTAGGGAACTGGCCCAGGGCACTTGGATTTCCTGAGTGAGAGGAAGGTGGGTTGCAAAGACCAAGTTGTCTTGGATTTTCCCACTCCTAGAAGAATCAGGAAATTACACCGGGCCTGAATGTTGGGGTTTGAGGACACCTATAAAGTCTTGTTCGGCCTCCTCACCACTGGCACTGACCCTGTACAGACCAAGCGATAAAGCCCAGAGGTGAAATGAGCTGCTGCTGCCCCAGGACCCAGGGGTTTTGGAAGGCCTGTTGCTGAAGGGCTCCAGGCAGCTGACTTCCCACAAGCTCAGGGATGGGGAACAAGGGGGTGCCTTTGGGAAAGGCCTGATGGACGGTCACACAAGGTGTGAGACTCCTGATGCCGCTGGGTCTCTGGTCACTGCATTTGACACCAGACCGAGCATAGGCACTGAGTTGGGGTAGAACCTGGCTTGGATCCCCTTACAGCATTTGGCATAGACCTCTGAGCCCATTGTCCTCCTATGGAAAATGGGCAAAAACACTGACCCCTTAGGCTGGCTGTGGTCATTCATGAGACAGTGTTTGTGAAGTGCCTGACACTAGAATCAAACTCAGGCTACTAAGCATCACACTGTTCCAATTAGCTAAGAGACCTTAGGCAATTTTCTTACATGTTCTGTCTTTCTGTTTCCATCTGGAAAATGGTCACCTGATGAGGAACCAGTGCACTGACACATGGAAAGTCATGGAACTGAGGGACTGGCTTGTGCCCTCTGAGGCGTCCAACCCTGCCCTCTCGGCCCAGTCTCAGTTTTTGCTCTGACAATGGATGCACTTGGAGGTCAAAGAAGGAGGAATGAAAGCAGGCAGCCAGTTTTCCTTTTGAGGATGTTCTTCTTTTTTTTCCCTAGGATCTTCGAAACTCCAGAAGATGTGTGACCAGCCAAAATCTCTGTACTCCCCGCCAAAATCTCCTTGCTGCCCGCAGAAACCCCCGAGCTGCCCGCAGAAGCCCCCGAGCTCCCCGCAGAAGCCCCCGTGCTGCCCACAGAAGCCCCCATGCACCCTGCAGAAGCCCCCGTGCTCCCCACAGAAGCTCCCATGCTGCATTCAGGTCAAGTGCTGCTGTCTGGAGCCCAAGCCTGAATGCACTTGCCTTAGTAAGGAGTCTGAGCCCACATCACCCCAAACTCAGAACAAGAGCTCCCAAGCCCAACAGCAGCCCCTAAGTCCAAAACAGGGACCCAACCTAGGTAACTTGGGGCAGAAAAAGCCAAACAAGTAGAGGGGCCATGCCCATCACTCAGTGGGGTCAGCCTACACATACATTTAGAAAAGCTGTCTCTCAGTGACAACCACATAGTACAAGCAGAAGCCCCATTTACCTTCACAGCCCCCCAGCATAGGGAGGCCCCTAACTGGAAATGGAAGGCTGAAGAGACTGGAATCATCTTTCCTAGTGATCCTGACATTAGAAACACAAAAATAAAAGAGCATTAAAAAGAATGTTGCCTTCCTTTCTCCTTAATCTGTGAAACCATCTCACCCATCTGGCCTTCATCCAAGAAAATGTTCTGGACATGTCATGAAAACAAGGGCCAGAAAACCAGAGCCTGGAAGCACAGGCCTCTGTGGAACCCAAGTTAGAGTGACTGACTCGTCCTTGTTTTCAAATGAAAATCTTGCATTCCACAGATCCTTCCAGTCCCAGGCACAGTGGGGCAGTCGGCCACCCTTGGTGCAAGAATACCAGTACCCCTGGGTCCCTGCCAGTCCCTGGAGTACCACATTGGAGGCCAGAGCAAGCAAGAGCATGTGCCCGGGAGTGATTCCCCTCCCCCATCCCAGAGATTTTAGGGAGAGGTAAGGCTGCCAGGCAAACTCCACTGTGGCACAGAAAGTTCAGTCTTGGGGCATCAGTGCTGGCTCTCTGGACCTAGAGTGCATGGTTCAACCTCTCAGGCTCCATTCCCCCTATCTGTAAAATGAGAGTAATGCTACTACTTCATAGAGATTTTATGAGAATTAAATGGGATAATTCCTTTGAAGTGCTTAACATAGGGTTGGATATATCGTGAATACACAATACATGGTTCTCCTCAAACTTCTCTCTTTGCCACCAGGTCCTGACTTCCCTGCAAAGAATACACCATGTTCCAGTAATTTGTCCCCAAAACACACCTCCATTAATCTAGGTGGGCAGATAGAAATAGAGAAACCAGCCTTATTCACAATACTTGTAAACTTCAATGTTAACCACCTTTTTGGTATATAATTGACATATCCACCACCTCTAAACTTTTTCTAATGCTCCTTTGTGTTTCCTCCCTCATGACTGTGCCTGCCCAGCAATCCTCAGAAAGCAACTGATCTGCACTTGGTCCCCATAAATCAGTTTGCTCTTCCAAGAATTTTCTATAAATGGAATCATCTAGTATGTACTCTTTTATGTTTGGCTTCTCTCACTCAGCAAAACTACTTTGAGATTCAAACAAGTTGTTGCATGTATCAATTATTCATTCTTTTTTATTGCTGAGTTGTGAATGCCCTCATTTTATGGATACACCACATGTTTTTAATCCATTAATCTATTGATGGGCATTTGGATTGTTTCCAGGTTTGGCTATTACAAATAAAGCTGCTATGAACATTCATGACAAGCCTTTGGATGGACATATGCTTTCATGTCTCTTGGGTAAAGCTGTAGGAGTAAAATGACTATGTCATTAGTAGGTGTATGTTTTACTTTTTAAGAAACCACCCAAGGTCCTGGGATTGAGCCTCTCCTTATGCTCCCTGCTCAGCAGGGAGTCTGCTTCTCCCTCTCCCTCTGCCCCTCCCCTCCGCTAGTGCTTTCTCTCTCTTTCTCAAATAAATAAATACAATCTTAAAAAAAAAAAACCACCCAACTATTTTCCAAAATGGTTGTGCCATTTTACATTCCCACCAGAACTACGTGAGAATGTCAGCCGCTGCACATCTTTGCCAACATTTTGTATGTTCAGTTTTTCTAGTCTTAGACATTCTAATATATACGTAGTGCTATTTCATTATGACTTTAATTTACGTTTCCTTAATAGATAATGATATTGAGCATCTGTCTACTTGTTCCTTTGCCTCTATGTATCTTCTTTAGTGAATAATTTTTCAAATATTGCCTCTTATTTACTGAGTTTTGGTTTCTTATTACTGAATTCTGAGTGGTTTTTGAAATATATATATTCTTGATACAAGTCCTTTATCAGATAAGTTATTTGCACACATTTTCCCCAGTCTGAGGCTTATCTCTTCATTCTCAAACAGTTTCAAAGAGTTTTTAGTTTTGATAAAATCGAATGAAACAATTTTTTTCTCTCTATGACTCTTGGTTTTAGTGTCATATGTAAGAAATCGTTGCCTAATCCTAGGACACAAAGATTTTTTTTTCCAATGTCTTTTTCTATAAGTTAACTTTTGTGTACAGTGAAAGGTATGGACGAAGAGGTTCTCTGTGGGGGTGGGAAGAGGGAGTGTGGAGGACAGCATATGGAGATACAGTTGTTCCAGACTATCCTTTCTCTACTCAATTGCCTGTGCATCTTTGTCAAAAGTCAACTGGCCATATTTGCTTGCATTTATCTCTGAATTCTTATCTTGTTCCATTAATCTATTTGTCTATTCTGCCACTATTGTCTTATTTACTGTATAGTAAGTCTTGAAGTTCAGATAATGGAAGTCTAATTTTGTTCTTTTTCAAAGTTGTTTTAGCTATTCTAGGTCCTTTACACTTCCATATGAATTTTAGAAAAAACTTGTCAATTTCTACAAAATGAAAAGCAAAGCCTGTTGAAATTTTGACTGGGATTGAATTAAATCTATAGATTAAATTGGAGAGGAATGGACATCTTAACTATATTGAGTGTTTCAGTTCATAAATATAAATTATCTCTCCATTTATTAGGTCATCTTTAATTTGTTTAAGTTTTGTAGCTTTCTGTGAACAACTTTTGCACATATTTTGTCATATCTTCCCTACATATTTCATATGCTTTGATCAAATTGTAAATGGTATTTTTTATCTTCAGTTTCTGATTATTCACTGTTAGTATATAAAAACACAATTATTTTTGTATATTAATCTTGCATTCAGCTTATTAGTCTTAATAGTTTCATGTAAATGCCATAGAGTTTTGGATACATTTTATCTCTTTTTTTTCTGTCACTTGAGGATGTTCATTTTCTTCCTACTCCACCAAGAGGTTTTAGCAAAAATGAATGATGGATTTTGAAAAAAATTCTGCATTTGTTGAGATGGTTATATAGTTTTTTCTTTAGTCCATTAATATGGCGAATTATATTGATTGATTTTTGAGTGTTAAAACAATCTTGCTTTTCTTTTCTTTTTTTAAATTTTATTATGTTATGTTAATCACCATACATTACATTATTACTTTTTGATGTAGTGTTCCATGATTCATTGTTTGCATATAACACCCAATGCTCCATTCAATACGTGCCCTCTTTAATACCTATCACCAGGCTAACTACTCCCCCCACCCCCCTCCCCTCTAGAACCCTCAGATTGTTTCTCAGAGTCCATAGTCTCTCATGGTTCGTCTCCCCCTCCGATTTTCCCCCTTCATTTTTCCCTTCCTACTAACTTTTTATTTTTCAACACATAATGTATTATTTGTTTCAGAAGTACAGGTCTATAATTCAACAGTCTTACACAATTCACAGTGCTTACCATAGCACATACCATGCCCAATGTCCATCACCCAGCCACCCCATCCCTCTCACCCCCACCACTCCAGCAACCCTCAGTTTGTTTCCTGAGGTTAAGAATTCCTCATATCAGTGAGGTCATATGATACATGTCCTTCTCTGACTGACTTATTTTGCTTAGCATAATACCCTCCAGTTCTATCCACGTCTTTGCAAATGGAAAGATTTCGTTTTTTGATGGCTGCATAATATTCCATTGTGTATATATGCGACCTCTTCTTTATCCATTCATCTGTTGATGGACATCTTGGCTCTTTCCACAGTTTGGCTATTGTGGACATTGCTGCTATAAACATTGGGGTGCACATAGCCCTTCAGATCACTACATTTGTATCTTTGGGGTAAATACCCAGCAATACCCATTGCTGGGTTGTAGGGTAGCTCTATTTTCAACTGTTTGAGGAACCTCCATATTGTTTTCCAGAGTGGCTGCGCCAGCTTGCCTTCCCACCAAAAGTGTAGGAGGGTTCCCCTTTCTCCGCATCCTCGCCAACATCTGTCGTTTCCTGACTTGTTAATTTTAGCCATTCTGACTGGTGTGAGGTGGTATCTCATTGAGGTTTTGATTTGGATTTCCCTGATGCCGAGCGATGTTGAGAACATTTTCATGTGTCTGTTGGCCATTTGGATGTCTTCTCTGGAAAAGTATCTGTTCATGTCTTCTGCCCATTTCTTGATTAGATCATTTGTTCTTTAGGTGTTGAGTTTGATAAGTTCTTTTTTGATTTTGGATACTAGCCCTTTATCTGATATGTCATTTGCAAATATATTCTCCCATTCTGTTGGTTCTCTTTTGGTTTTGTTGACTGTTTCCTTTGCTGGGCAAAAGCTTTTTATCTTGATGAAGTCCCAATAGTTCATTTTTGCCCTTGCTTCCCTTGCCTTTGGCGATGTTTCTAGGAAGAAGTTGCTGCGGCTGAGGTCGAAGAGTTTGCTGCCTGTGTTCTTCTATAGGATTTTGATAGACTCCTGTCTCACCTTTAGGTCTTTCAACCATTTTGAGTCTATCTTTGTGTGTGGTATAAGGAAGTGGTCTAGTTTCATTCTTCTGCATGTGGTTGTCCAATTTTCCCAACAGCGTTTGTTGAAGAGACTGTCTTTTTTCCATTGGACATTCTTTCCTGCTTTGTCAAAGATGAGTTGACCATAGAGTTGAGGGTCCATTTCTGGGCTCTCTATCCTGTTCCATTGATCTATGTGTCTGTTTTTGTGCCAGTACCATACTGTCTTGATGATGACAGTTTTGTAATAGAGTTTGAAGTTTGGAATTGTGATGCCACCAGCTTGCTTTTCTTTTTCAACATTCCTCTGGCTATTCAGGGTCTTTTATGGTTCCATGCAAATTTTAGGATTATTTGTTCCATTTCTTTGAAAAAAAGTGGATGGTATTTTGATAGGGATTGCTTTAAATGTGTAGATTGCTCTAGGTAGCATTGACATCTTCACAATGTTGGTTCTTCCAATCCATGAGCATGGAACGTTTTTCCATTTTTTTGGATCTTCCTCAATTTCATTCATGAATATTTTATAATTTTCTGAGTACAGATTCTTTGCCTCTTTGGTTAGATTTATTCCTAGGTATCTTATGATTTTGGGTGCAATTGTAAATGGGATCGACTCCTTAATTGCTCTTTCTTCTGTCTTGTTGTTGGTGTATAGGAATGCCACTGATTTCTGTGCATTGATTTTATATCCTGCCGCTTTATTGAATTCCTGTATGAGTTCTAGCAGTTTTGGGGTGGAGTCTTTTGGGTTTTCCACAGAAAGTATCATATCATATGCAAAGAGTGAGACTTTGACTTCTTCTTTGCTAGCTGTTCTTGCTGATCTTCTGGGGGAGGGGCCTGTTGCAGTGGTTCTCAAATGTCTTTGCCCGAGGCGGAATTGCCCTACCCCTACTGGGGCCCAGCTAAGTAATCTGCTCAGGTTTGCTCTTCGTAGCTTTTGTTCCCTGCAAGCTTTCCATCCAGCTTTAGAGGATGAGAGTGAAAATGGTGGCCTCCCAATCTCTGCCATGGAGGAACAGAGAACTCAGGGCCCTGCTCCTCAGTGTGCCCCCAGAGAAAAGCAGTCAGTCATTCCCATCTCCCCGGTCTCCGGCCGCCCTCCGTGCTCACCCGGCCTGTGACTGAGCGTTTCTATCTCTGGCACCCGATCCTCTGTGGAGTCTCCAAACCCAGCAGATCCCTGCGGTGTGCTCCCACACCACTCTTCCCCGGGGGAAGAAGGGGAGTCTCCCCGGATCTGCCGCTTGTTGGGTCCCTGCTGGAGGAAGAGTGGCCTGACTGTGCTGCGGATCACTGTTTATGGCAACCCTGAGCTGAGACCCCACACCTCGGCTCTGTCTCTGCAGGTGGCTTCCCTGCTCCAATACCTGGGAGCTCTACCGCACTCAGGCACCCCCGGTCTTTCTGTGACCTCGAGGGTCCTGAGACCACACTGTCCCAGCGAGGATTCCACCCCCCCACTTAGCCACTGGAGCAACGTCCCTCAGCAGAGCCTCCTTCTAAAAGTTCCAATTTTGTGCTCTGCTGCTCTATCACTTGCCAGTAGTGGCTGATGGAGGCTCCCTCCCCCGTGGTCTATCTTCTTGAATATCGCCTCATATTCACTTCTCCACATGTCCTACTTTCCAGAAAGTGGTTGCTTTTCTGTTCATAGAATTGCTGCTATTCTTTTCTTCAATCTCCTGTTGAGTTCATAGGTGTTCAGAATGGTTTGATCCCTATCTAGTTGAATTCCTGGGACCAGATGCAATTTATGTCTCCTACTCCTTGGCCATCTTGCTCCTCCTCCTCCAATCTTGCTTTCCTGAGATAAACCCTATTTGGGTTGTTTAATTCTTCTTACATGTTCTTTGATTTGCTAAAATTTTACGTTTTGCCTCTATGCTAGAGGATTATTGGTCTATAGTTTAGGATTTTTTTTCTTATAAAATGAGGAGTAGTCCCTTTCCTTCAGTTTCTAGAGCAGCTTATGAGAGAATTAGTTTAATTCCTTCCTTAGATTTTTTTTTAAAGATTTCATTTATTTGACAGACAGACAGCACAAGCAGAGAGAGCAGCAGAGGGAGAGGAAGAAGCAGGCTCCCTGCTGAGCAGGGAGCCCAGTGGGGGACCCTGGGATCATGACCTGAGCTGAAGGCAGACACTTAACTGAGTGAGCAGTCAGGTGCCCCTCCTTTGTTAAATATTTGGTAGAATTCACCATCTGTGCCTGGAGGTTTCTTTGTGGGAACGTTTTTAATTAAAAATATAACTTCTTTAACTGATTTAGAGTGTTTCAGATTATCTATTTCCTTTTGAATGAACTTTGCTAGTTTTCGTCTCTTAAGAAGTATATTTTATCTGTTTTTATTTATTGGCATAAAGTTGTTGATAGTATACCCTTATTATTTTTTAATACCTATAGAATTTGTAATAAGGTGACCTCTTTTGCTCCTAGTATTGGTCATTTATGTCTTCTCTCTTTTTTTCCTGCTCAGTCTGTCTAGTATCTTCATTGATTTTTATCATTCTTCTTAAAAAACCAGTTTTTTGTTTCATTGGTCTTCTATATTGCTTTCAGTTTTTATTTTACTGATGCCTGATCTCATCTGTATTATTTCCTTTCTTTTGCTTACTCTGAGTTTAATTAGTTTTTCTTTTCTCTAGTTTCTTTTTCTTTAAGATTTTATTTATTTATTTGACACAGAGAGAGACAGCTAGAGAGGGAACACAAGCAGGGGGAGCAGGAAAGGGAGAAGCAGGCTCCTGGCTGAGCAGGGAGCCCGATGCGGGGCTCGATCCCAGGATCCCCAGATTATGATCTGAGCCGAAGGCAGACGTTCAACAACTGAGTCACCCAGGCGCCCCATTTTCTCTAGTTTCATAAGATGATGGCCAAGGCCATTAATTAGAAATCTTCTTCTAATATGTGCATTTCATGCTCTAAATTCTCCTCTAAGTACTGTTTTAGCTACATTTAAAAATGTTTGTTATGTTGTTTTTATTTTCTGGTTCAAAAGACTTCCCAATTTCCTTTTTGATTTATCCTTTGATCCATGAGGTAGTTATAACTTTTAAATTATTATTTTCCAAATTTTGGGAGATTTTTAAAAGATCTTTCTGTTATTTTTTATTTTATTCTTCTATGGTCAAATAACATCCTTTGTATGATTTGAATCCTTTTAAACAAGATATTTTATGGACCAGAACATGCTTCCTCTTGATAAACACTCCATGTCCACTTGAAAAGAAAATCCATTCTATCCTCATTGCATGGAGAGCTTGGTAGTATCAATTAGGTTAATTTGCAATTCAAGTCTTCTATATTTCTACTGATTTTACAGCCCTTGTTTTGTCAGGTATTAAGTGAGTCATATTGAGGTCTCTGGCCATAGTTGTGAATTCCTCTACTGTTTCTTATAATTCTAACAGTTTTACTTTATATATTTTGAAAATTTCTAGTTAGATGTATAAACACTTAGATTTATTATATCTTCTTCATAAATTGCCTCTTAGTCTTTAAAAAATGACATTTTATCCCTGATGATATTCTTTGCTCTAAATTCTACTTTAAGTCAGTTACCCACTTCAGGTTTGTTTTGATTGGTAGAGGCCAGACATTTCCTTTCCCCTCACTTTACCTTTATTTTTTTTTTAAAAGATTTTATTTATTTGGCAGAGAGAGACACAACGAGAGAGGGAACACAAGCAGGGGGGAGTGGGAGAGGGAGAAGCAGACTCCCCATGGAGCAGGGAGCCCGATGAGGGGCTTGATCCCAGGACCCTGGGATCATGACCTGAGCCAAAGGCAGAAGCTTAATGACTGAGCCACCCAGGTGCCCCATCCCCTCACTTTACCTTTAATTTATTTGTGTCTTTATATTTAAAATGGATTCCTTCCAGAGCACCTGGGTGGCTCAGTTGATTAAGCGACTGCCTTCAGCTCAGGTCATGATCCTGGAGTCCCGGGATCGAGTCCCGCATCAGGCTCCCTGCTCCGTGGGGAGTCTGCTTCTCCCTCTGACCCTCCCCCCTCTCATGTGCGCGCTCTCTCTCTCTCTCTCTCAAATAAATAAATAAAATCTTTAAAAATAAAATAAAATAAAATAAAATGGATTCCTTCCAGATAATATATAGTTGAGTCTTTAAAATTCAATCTGAAAATCTCTACCTTTTAGTCAGAGTATTTAGATTACTGCTTGTAATGTGATTATTGATATGGTTGAGTTTAAATCTAATGTCCCGATACTTGTTTACTGTGTCTTACCTATTTTTTGTTTTCTTTTGCACTGAGTCTTTTACATAATCCCAGTTCATTCCCATTGTTGATTTATTCTCTACAACTCTTCACTGTGTGATTTTGGTGGTTACATTAGAATTTATGGGATGGACTTTAACTCAGAACAACCTGCCTTCACATTATACCCCTCCCCTGGCAGTATAAGAACCTATAAACAATGTGATTCCCTTTCTCTCTTTCTGACCCCTGTGCTAGTGGTGTGATACATTTCTCTTCTACATGTTATACATACACATATTATATTCTCATAATGCATTGCTCTCAATTTTGCATTAAATAATCATTTACTCTTTAAGTAGGTTTAAACAGTAAGCAAAACTCTTTTGTTTTTACCTAGGTAGTTACCATTTACAGGACTCTTTCTTCCTCTGTGTGGATACATAATTCCATTTTATGTCACTTTCCTTCATCGTGAAGCTTTAACATTTCTCATAGTTCAGAGTCTGCTGGTGTTAAATTATTTCAACTTTAAGTTCTGAAAAAGTCTATTTTTCCTTCATTGCCTGATGTGCCTAGTATCTTAAATACCATTGTCTCATGTATTGTGTCTTTTTTCTTTTTTAACTCTTTTTAAGGTAGAGGGGTAAATCTGTTCTTTCTTGCCATATCTTTACCAGAAGTGGCAGTTTACAATATTTTACCAGTCATTTGTCTGAGCACCAAATAAATGCCAGCACTGCCCAACAAAGGAGAAACAGCATGGAGGAGGTTCAGAATATTGGAATGTTGCAGCCCTATCCTTTCTTTCCCACAGAGCACCCCCTCTGGTTGGTAGCACACACTCCAGGTGAGGGTCTAGGGCTAGAGGCTCACAAAAATGTTCTTAAGTTTCTAAGTAAGATTTTGGGATTTGTGGCAAACTTCTAAAAACCTATACCTTCCAGAAAGCAGGCTTAAATAAATCTGAGGGGTAAGAGCAGGAGTGGGGGAGGAGATCCTACATTGCCTGAGGTTTAACCAGACTTGCCTTAGTTTATCAGGATTTGAACACATGAAGTTTTCTGTCATCAGGAATGGTGAGCATATATTAGATGTTAAGTTTATTTATGGGAAAATACACGTACCTCTTTTTAACATGAGTAGATTCATTCTCTCAAGAAGGATTTAGGAAGGTGATGGACATGTGGGACTATGCACCAAGCATGGTCCTAGGTGCTGGAGAAATTGGAAAGCCCACACAGTCAGGAGCCCCACTCTCCTGAACTTGCATTTTAGTGAAACAAGCACACAGATAATAGTGTAAGTTCAAAAAGCAATGAGAGCTGTAATGAGACAGATAGTATGATGTACTGAGTGATCTCTTTTAGGTAGAGTAGGAGGAGCTTTCTCAGGGAGGTGATATTTTGAGTAGAGGTAGAAGTAAGTTGTGGGGACATCTGCAGAAGAGGTCCTCAGGAATAGGGAGCAAGTGGGAAAGTCCCAGGCTCCATGCAAACCCTCCACAAGTAGGAATTGGGGAGTGGGTGAAGGGCTGAAATGAACACGGGCTGTAGCACAACCAGGGCCTCATGGACTGTGGTCTGTGAGTGACAGCTCCCCAGCAGAGGAAGGGTAAAGTCAGGCATGGGGTTTAGAAGCTGGAGGAAGGGAGTCAGCACTGGCTGGTACCCCATTCATCTTCTCCTCACTACAACATTTTTTGGAAATACTGTCTATGCTCACTGTTCTCAAGCTCCCTCTTCTCCTTTGCTCTTGAAGCCACTGCAGTCTGGCTTTCATCCTCACTGCTGCCTGTGGTTGCCTTGTCAAGGTTACCAACAGAATCCATGTTGCCCAGCTCTGAGGGCATTCTCAGTCCTCATTTGTACAGCGTTTCCCCAGGTGTCCATTCCCCTCCACGGCCACATCTCCACATGGGGAATGGGCAAATCCCATTCTCCTGGCACATGTCTTACTCCACTGGCCACTCTTCCCCAGTTTTCTTCAGTCTTCTTCACTTGTTCCTTCTCATCTGATCACTTAATACTGGAATGATTCAGGGGACTGTCCTTGAGCCTCTCCTCTTTTCTGTCTGTATTTATTCCCATGATGATCTCATTCTGGCTCATGATTTAAATGCCATTTATATGCTGGTGATTCCAAACTTACAACCATTGCATGAACCCTTGTTCTGAACTCAAGACTGGTATATCTGTCTACTTGGATGTCTAATGGGCATCCCAAACTTAACATGCCCCAAAGCGCTCACTATCGATCTTTTCCACAAAACTTGTGGTTTTCCCTATCACTGTGAATGACAGCTCCGTCCTTACAGTCATTCAGACCCAGAACTTTTGAGTCACTGTTTGCTCCCATCTATACCTTTTTTTATTTATTTGACAGAGAGAGAGAGAGCACACGCACAAGCAGGGGGAGCGGCAGGCAGAGGGAGAAGCAGGCTCCCCGCTGAGTAGGGAGACTGATGTGGAGCTTGATGCAGAACTCAATCCCAGGACTCTAGGATCATGACCTGAGCTGAAGGCAGACACTTAACCAACTGAGCCACCCAGGTGCCCCGCATCTATACCTTTTATCTAATTTGTTAGAGAATCTTACTGATTCCATTGTTAAAACACATCTGTAATCTGACCACTTCTCCCTGCCTCTACTGCTATCCCCCTAATTCCAAGCCATTACTAAATTAATACAACTGCCTCATATAGTTCTACCTGCTCCGATCCTTACCAGGGAGACCCCTTTCAAAGTAAGTCAGATGATGCCATTGCTCTGTACAGCACTCTCCTGTGGCTTTTCATCTCATTCACCGTGAAAGCCCAAGCTGCTGCATGATTTCCTGCATTACCCACCATCATTCACTCCTGCACCCTCACCTCTTACCTCTCTGTCCCTTGTTCACACATGCCCAGATACAGGCCTACCAGATACTGGTTCCAGAACATGCCAGGCAAACTCCTGCCTCAGGGACATGGCCCCTGCTGTTCCCTCTCCCCGCTTAACCTTCACACTGATGTCTTCCTCAGGTTCTTGCTGTGAGTCTCTCCTGATTACTCCATTTAAAATAAACCACATCCCCTCCCCTAGTGCTCCACACCTCTTTCTTGCCCTATTTTTCTACACGGTATTTCTAGCATGCTTTATTTTCTGGGTATATGTTTATTTTCCTTTTCTGCCTCTTGCATTGGAATGACAGCTTTAGGAGGGTAGGGATATTCACCTGTTTTGTTCAATGCTGTGACCCTGGTACCATAGAACATGGGCTCATGGGAAGCTCTCAATAAATAGCAGTTGGATGAAAAAACAATAAGGCAGAAGGTAAAAAAAGGTATATCACAGAGAGAATTGAATGCACAAAGGCATAAAGATGAGTAAAAGTGAACTCAGGAGAGCTGGGCCTGTCCTAACCCTGCCACTGACCCCCCAGTATGATCCTTCCTCTCTCTAGACTGTGTCTTTCTTTCCAAACCAGGGCTGGACTCGCTGACTGTGAAGGCCCCTCCAGCACCAGATCTCTTAGACCTGGATCCTTCACTGGAGAGGGAGGTGGCTCTGGGATGACGGGGCCAGAGGCTCCTGGAAGAAGAATCAGAGGCCAGGGCACAGGGGAAAGAGGAGGGCAAGGCTGAAGCCCAGCAAGCAAGAACTTGCCTGAAAGGAGAAGCCCTGGACCTGCTTTTCTCGCCCAAAGCCCTCTGACCTCTCTTTCCCCTTCCTGCCCCCATCCCACGCCAAGCAGGCTTTCTAGTAAAACCTGAGTGGCAGGAAAATAACACTCCTGCAGTTTCCATCTCCCCTGTCTACACTTTGCAGCTCTCTGGTCTTCCTCTGTGACAACCATGGGCTCTTCCTGGGGATGCAACAGGACTCCCATATCTATCCCATTCAATGGGCATCTCTGTCTTTAGTGGTGGAGAGAGAGGTTGGCTTGGGAACAGAGACTCCCTGCTTGATGCACTTGTTGGCTGCGAGACCACTGGCCATTTGTTACACTACTCTGTGTCTCAGTCCCTCATCTGTGTCATACATAGGATTAAGTTAGAGGATGAGGAGTATTTCGCACTATGTCTCATTAACAGCAGGCTTTGCAGGTTTCTTTCCTTTGCATTCTCCTCAGGGAGACTCTTGCAGCCCTGCTCTATTCTCACTTGCATCCATGCACAGGCCAGGTAGCTGAGTGTTCACATGCCATGGCATCGAAGCACACCCATCTCTCAGTTTCTGTACCTGTTGCTCCATCAGATGGGACCTTCCTAAGAGCAGAAGCAGGGAGTACACCCTAAACCTAGGGTTTGTTGAGGTCACCAGTTGTATCTCCCTGACTGACTGGGAGGGTCGGGGGGCAGGCCAAGGCTCTCACCGGTACACTGGCCCAGCTGGGGCCCCAGATGTCATCACTTGCCCTGACTCTGCACCGTGGCCTGGTTTGCTGGAGATAGGAAGCCGGTAGGCACATTTCAGGTAGGACAGACTGGGCACTGTTTTATAGTCTGGACCACACCAACCCATCTGGAGGCCTAAAGCAGTTGGACAGCTTCACAACAAACTGTCCACAAACACAGATTATAGAGGAGGTTAGAAAGAGGCCATGCTGGGGCTGCTCACAGGAGCTCAGTAGGACCCAAGAGAGGCAAGGAAATGCAAGCACTAACTCCTCCTGGTGAAAGCCTCTCTTTCAGGACCAGATATGTTGCCAGGTCACGCCCACCACACAAAACTACACACACTCACACACACTCCTACACACACACATGTGCATGCACGTACTCCATACGCATGCAAACCAGTTCAAAAGTCATTTTAAGAGCAAATACTCCTCTCAGGAGGCAGCTGATGCAGGGTCAGATGTCCCCCACCCCCCACCACTCCCTAAATAGCAGGGGAGGCAGAGGGATGGAGAGTGTAAAACCAGGAGGTTGGCCAAGTCCTGAGGTGTCCCTGACTCCTTTGACTTGTCTGACCACTGGCAACCCTTCTTGACAGACTGCACAGCTGGACTTTGTCCCTCTTTCCCTTTTTGTTCTGCACCTACCTCTTGTCTCTGCTCTGTGATGTCCCTCCCTATTCCCTCCACCTGTGGCCTTGTCATTCTTCTAGTCTGCCTTCTACCAGATGTGCTCTTCTAGGTACTGCCTTCAGATCCTGCACACAGCCTGGGTGAAGTCTTACCCTAAGTGTCCTTTGCCCATCATCTGCATTCTCTGTGGTGGGCAGAGACCTTGGCATCCATCTCTGGCCCCATGGATCTGTCTGTATACTCCTCAACTATCACCTGGATTCCTTTTTTTGTCCACATCAAGGTTAGACTCAAATGGCTGCCTCTCTCCTGCCCACATGGGGCCCCAGGCCCCTCCAGGAGCCATCATGCCTTAGGAATGCAATCCCATTTGGATTCCTCAGTGAGCCAAGCATGAGGGAACACAATCAGTCTTTACGGGGCCTCATGCACAAGGGAGACAGTCTCCTAGGCTGAGCTGAAGTACCGCCTGAGGCTCAGGAGCAGGCCATCCAGAAGGAGTAAATGGGAAATCAGACCTGGCTTCTGTCTCCACTCTACTCCCATGTGTTGTGGGACTTTGGGGTTTCAGGCTTCCCATTGGCAAAATGAGAAACTTAAAGCTGAAGGTTTTTGAATAACTTGCATCCTTTAAACTCTATATATAGGTCAGTAACACACTGCATTCCATCAGCAAACATTGGCCATGATTCTCAACAATAAAAAAGTCAGTTTGAGTACAGTCTATGTGCTAACCACATGTATTACCTCACCAACTCCTTACAGGAATAGAAGGAGGTATTTTTATCCCCATTTTATAAACAAAGAAACTAAGGACCATAGAGTTAATGTGACTTGTCCAGATAACAAGAGGTACAGTAAGATTCAAACCTGGGCCTGTCTTATTCCAAGGCCAGTGCTCAACCTTGAACAGTAACATCCTCCTGGTTGGATTAAGCTAAAATAAACACCAGCACCAGCCAGAAAGTAGAGTTTTCTATTCCCAGGACTAATGAGGGTCAACCCAAGCACATTTTGGCTGCATCTGAGCAAGAGAAGACTGGCCCTTCTTCCAGAAAACCTAGAACTGACCACAATGGGGTCAGTCAGTAAATGGCTGACTCATGGGGTTGGAAGATATCTGAGGTTATCCCATGCAACATGTCACTGCCATCAGACACTCAGTCACCTGGGGAGGCAGCCTGCTGGGGAAGAGAGTCCACTGCATGGAGATCCGGATCATGTGGTTTCCAGCTCAGCTCAATTGCAGACCTTCTGTAGGCCCTTGGGCAAGTCATATCTCCTCTACAGACTTCAGTGCCCACCTGTCACTACAGGGTCCTGGCTGCCTTGCAAGCACCAGGCTGTGTTAGGAAGCTCTTATGTACCAGGCACTAGATGAGGTCTTCCCCATGCATTAAGTCCCCTCAGTTCAGGCATGCTCCTGCATTCTGGTACAGAGATTCAACACAAAGAATGTGATTGCCTAAATAGTGAGCCCAAGGGGGAAGACACCCTGCCACCTGGAGGGGGAGGGCACTGAGCATCTCCTTTCCTCCACTACTGATAGCCTTTCATGCCTTTGCTCCTCTTGCTGTTCCAAGAGTAAAACTGTGACTGGTTTTCTACAGCAATCAGCACTGGGGACTGAATATGGGAACCAGCAATCCCACAGGACAAAGAGGGGAAGCCAGAGGAAGACAAACAGAGGCAAATGGAACACATCACCCCAACCAACCCAGAAGCCCAGGGAGGAAGAATCAGCCTCTTGGCCCTTTGTTGGTCTTATCTCCCTTCCTTGCCTTATTGCCTCCCAGAGCAGCAGATGGGCTCAAGAGGTGAATGAGGAGTGGAGGTCAGGTTCAGGAGGATGTGAAGGAGAACAAGGAGGATTCAGGGCATATGGGAAGCCTATCAGTGAGGGTTGCAGATTGGGAGATGATGTCAGTGGCAGTGACCTGGTCAGAGGAGGAGGCCTATGGGGAGGAAGGACAAGTTAACGGCTTCAGAGAGTGGGGGCATTGCCTCACCAGGAAACAGTTTAGGCATGGATACCTAAGATGGGAACACAGGATCTCCTGGTCCAAGTCACCTTTCTAGGACCCTCTGCCATTACCCCATAATGCCAGCTTACTAAGAGCTATCCTTGATATCCTCCCCACAAGGCAGTGAAATGCAGTAACCAATGCTCCCTCCTCCCCACAGCTAGGCAATAGTTCAAATGGATTGTCTCACTCAGAGAGAAAGAGAACCCAGCCGGTTTCTGCCTCTACAAGAGAAATATCCAGGGTCTCCCTGGGTTAGGGAAGAGCTAGGGTAAGGCCTCTGCCATGTGTCATGGGATATGAGCTCATCCTCATTACACTGGGCGGGGGCTGGACAGTTACCCAGACTCATCATGTGCACCCAGGGCCTATGAGATCACTCACACAGACATTGAGAGAATCTCCCCCATATACATGCACCTCTGTCCCCTAAATGGGGCAATCTGAGGGCAGAGCATGGGGCCTCTGAACCCTTAAAATGCTGGGGCTTCTCCAACCCCTCCCCTGCACACACATACTACCTCAGCTCCCCGCTCCACACTTCTCCCCACACCCTAAATTTGCCGAGTGGCCAAAGGTTCACACACACTGTCTTCCCCCCAAAGCTCTCATTATGCTGTGAATCAGAGGGCGGGAGGAAGATCTGGCAGATAGGAGCCCCTAGAAACCCATAAGACCGGTGTGACTTCCTTGAGCAGGGCCTGCTGCCCTGAGACTGACTGTCATGGGCTGGGGAGAGGCAGATTCCTCCCATGTGAGGTCAGCATCTGAGTGCAAGTCATGGGTGCCCATGTGAAGATGCTTGGTTAGTTCTTCATGGGGGAGGAGGAAGGCAGAGGGTGTGAAGAGGGCTTTCCCTACCTCAGAAGATAGCTTATTCCTGTGCTACAGGGAAGGCAGTGTGAGGTCCTGGGTGGGTTCAGAGAACAGACTGGGCAAGGGTAGAGGGTAGTATTCCAGAGGAGGGAATGATCCTGTCTTTTCAGACTGAGCCCCAGGCACATGGCAAAATTAACACTATAAATAGATCTATTTGGGGCTGGGAGGAAGGTGCCTATCAGGAAACCATTGGGAATCAGGACACTCCTCAAAATTAGCCCCAGAAATGAGTATTTGCCTACATATTATTCTAAAATTTCCTTTTGATTAGGTTGTAAAGAAGAGAGTTTAAATAAATGTTGTCTACAAAATAAGCTATTACCCAATCATTAAAAAGAAAGGCAAAGTCACAATTTGATTTTGTTCATATACTCGTGCACATGCACAATGCTAAAATGTTTAATAGTGTTATCTCCAGGTGTTGAGATTTACCATTCATTCATTCCTTCAACTAATATTTATAGAGCACTTTGTATATGTTGTGGTTATGATAAATTCTGGGAACATGGTAGAAAACACAGCAGGCAAAAACCCCCCTTATGGAGCTTATTTTCCAATGGAAAGACAAAAAAGAAACAAGTGAACAAATACAAAAAGGGCTCTCAACTGTTATCAGTGCAATGAAGCGAACCAGAAGATAAGCCTCTAGGTAGGGAGTCAAGGAAGGCTCTCCAGCAGACCCCAGCACTTATCGGAAGCCAAAAGATACAGAGAGCCAAGAACCCTGCAGAAGCCAATCGGCCAAGAGAGAGCAGACACCAAGCCCTGAGGTGGGAAACCCTGGACTTGTCCTAGGAACTGAGGAAACCTAGTGAAGGTCTTTGAAACTATAGCAGTGAATTTGGATTCCAGATGAGCTTGGTCACTTTTGGCATTGAAGAGGGATATGCTCCAACCCCCACCCTGAAGAGATGCTTAAGGTATTTTTAAAGAATGATTTGGAGAAAGCAATGGATGATTTGGTTTTGATCTTTATACCTTTATGCACTCTAAGAAAATTATAGAAAAAACAATAAAAAGCAATATTTATTATGTTATATATTTTATATTTAATACCTGTTTCCTTGTGTGAGTGATCCATGCTTTGGAGTATTTATGAGCATGGCTTTCTTGAGAACTTCTGTAACTACAAACTTGGTCATGGGACCTAGGCAGCCCCTAGCTCACAGCAGAAGACCCCTACAAGCCTTCTACTTGACCCTTCTGGTCTAAAGTTTGACCCCCTCAGGACAGGATTTATTTCCATACAGATTAGAGTTATAGGTATGTCCTGAGAGCAGATGGACTGTGGGCTAGTGGCCACAAGAATCCCCAGCAACCCCATCCCTTCATGAGATGTGATTCTTCCCACCCTGATACCACATACCCCAGCCTGAACATCCCATAGAAACACATAACTTTCCATTCCATGCCCTTGGAAATGAATCTCCAGGCCTAATTATCAGGATGACCCTGTTTTACAAGTGAAGAAATTAAGATTCAGAGAAAAGGCTTGGCTGAGGTCACAAAGCAATAGGAAAAGAGGACCAGTTTCCCAAGATGCTTCTCTCACCTCCCCATGCCCAGGTCAGATGAGTATCACAGGAGTGATGGAGCCCCCAGAGTTCTCTGTGTGTCTCCATGAAAAGGGGCCCTGAGGGGTTTTCTGCTTCAGGTGCCTGTGATGAGTCAGAAAGGGGCTGAAGGAAGTTGACCAATTTGAGTGGTGAAACCAGTCCATCTCCTTCAACCAGGGAAGGAGGTTGGGCTGGGGAACAATATAAAGGGCACCCTGGCCCCTGTTCAGCTCAGAACTCCACGAGAGGACTCTGCAGCCATCTCTACTGTGAGTCTGGTAAGTATTAGCTGGGAGGACTGGGGCTGGCACCAGGGGCATCCAGCACACTAGAATGTGGCTAGGGTGGCCAGCCTGGGCAGGTGCATGGATTACTCTCAGGCTGGATTCAACTGGACTACCTGTCTTTCTAGGAGGGCTCAGGTCACTATGCTGAAGGACATATGTCATGGCATGGAAACACAGGAGAGCAATCCCTTCCCCTCCTGTCCCATCTTTCCTTGGTTTGATGTTTTGGAGTGTGTGTGTGAGAGAGATAGAGAGAGAGAGAGAGAGAGAGACAAAAGAGGTAAGATGGGGATGAGGGGGAGTACAGTCAATTTCTTCCCTGAAACTGTTTGATTTGGGCTGACCATGATTGTTCTTTAGGAGGGCAGGGGTTTGAGGGAAATGCATGTAACTCTTGTTGTACTGCAGAAGGAAGAATGGCAAAATGGGGAAAATCTTTTATTTGGAGAAACCCAGGCAAAGCAGAAGCTGGAAAACCCAACTTAGAAGTACAAGACTTGAAAGAACTGGCTCTGCTTCCCAGCAACCTTCCAGCCCCTCCCCCCACCCCATCCCCTAAGTGCTAGGGCTGCAGCTAAACCTGTGAAAGTCATGAAACAAACCCCTTGAGTTGAACAAGCCAATCTGCTAATTTTATAGGGGAGAAATCTGAGGCCCAGCAGGATTAAGTGACCTGCTCAGAAACATACAACCTTTCAGTGGGATAACTTAAGCTGACTGTGTGCTCACCTGTTCTGTGAGTAGTCCAGGGTATGTGCCATGGACCACTGATTTTCTAGGACTCAGGAGTCCTCCAGGAGTATCCCTCTTTTCCTAGGGCTTCACCTTTTCCCATCATAACCCCAGAACTCATCTCTCCTTCTTGGTCAGTAGAGGTCAAAAGTAGGGGCAGAGGCAAGGATTAGGCAAGAAATGGCACCCAGTAACTCTGAAGACAGACCTCTTCGTTGGCTCTTTCTAGGAACAAAAGGCTCCCAGGAGGGCCTTTCTCGGCCCTCCCCCTCCTCGCCTTCACTCTGCTGCATCTGGGGAACATAGCCCAGAGTGGGTAGGAGAGCCCCAACCCAAGGAAAGAGAAGGCATGCTGAGAAACCATGCCCTTCTGCAGATTCTGGGGATTCATCCACTCCCTCTGCCTTCAGTCACCCTTCTGACCCCTTCTGTTTTTCAGGTTGATCTAAAGCAGCTTCCAGGATGTCCCAGCAACACACTCTGCCAGTGACCCTGCCTCCTGCCCTCAATCAGGAGCCCCTCAAGCCTATTTCTCCTCCCATCGATACCCAGCAGGAGCAAGTGAAGCAGCCAACTCCACTACCGGCCCTGTGCCAGAAGATGCCCTCCAAGCTCCCAGGGGAGGTCCCTTTGGAGCATGCGGAGAAACACACAACTCTTGTGAAGGGGGTGCCCGAGCAACAATGTGAGCCACAGCAGCAGGAACAGCATCTGGAACAGCAGCAACAGCAGCAGCAACAAGAATCACAGGAGCAGGAACTGTGCCTGGAACAGCCGCAACTGCAGCAGCAACAAGAATCACAGGAGCAGGAACTGTGCCTGGAACAGCAGCAGCAGCAACAACAACAAGAATCACAGGAACAGAAACTGTGCCTGGAACAGCATCTGGAACAGCAGCAACAGGAGTTACAAGAGCAAGAACAGCATCTGGAACAGCAGGAGCAGCAAGAGTCACAGGAGCAGGAACTGCATCTGGAACAGCAACAGCAGGAGCTACAGGAGCAGGAACGGCATCTGGAACAGCGGCAGCAGCAGCAAGAGTCACAGGAGCAGGAACTGCACTTGGGACAGCATCTGGAACAGCAGAAGGATGAGCCAAAGGAGCAGAAAATACAGCAGCAGCAGCAAGAGGAACAGTGTGAGGAACACCAGGAAGCAAAAAATCTGGAGCAGCAGCTGGAGCAGGTGAAAGCACAAAGAGAGCAGCAGCAAAAGAAACAGCTGGAACAGGAGAAGAAGCTCTTGGACCAGCAACTGGATCAAGAGCTAGCAAAGAGAAATGAGCAATTGGAAAAGAAAGAAGAGCAGCTGCTGGAACAGAAGGAGCAGCCACCAGAGCCAGCAGAGCAGCAGGAGGGGCAGGTGGAGTGGCCTGCATTTGTCCCAGCTCCTGACCAGGTCCAAGAGACCCAGCCAGTTCAGCCACTGAAGGGAGAAGTCTTACCCCTCACAGAGCAGCAACAGCAGAAGCAGGAGCTGTATGGCTCCCCAAAACATAAGTAAGCACCCCCAGTATCCCAGAGGCTCTCAGGCCATCCCACACAAGTGAAGAGAGAGCCAGTGGCCTCGCTAATCTCAGGTCCCCAGCCTGGGTGGCCTGCTTCATCTGTGAACCTGTCTGACCCTGTCCTTCTGTTTCTTTGATGGGGCTGGGAGAAGGGGAAGTTATTGTTCAGCAACCACCCCTAATGAACTCGGTCCCAACCTCAGGTGGCCAGAACCTCTGCCTAAGGAGACAGTTACCATACTAACTCTGACTTCGTCCCCAGTATTATAGTTGAATCTGTGAGTGTGTACAATAATACAGAATAAATCCTGGAAGTCCTTGGATCCTGTATTCTCTTTGTCTTTTCTCCTCTGTCTCTCACCATATAAAAACCTGTGTGTGGGTCAATGGTTGCAACAGACTCTCTTGGCCAATTCCCAAAGGAGGAAAGACATCTTTAACCCTGCTCCCCAAACCACCCAATATATTCACCAGCTTCTTAAAAGGAAACTAAACCAATACCAAACCAAAACAACTTCACTCATGCACCTGAAAGTAAAGCTTGTCAATTGCTGATCATTTGCAGGGACAAGTTAATCTGGTTGGAGGAAGGAGGATCTGTCCACCTCAGTCCAGCACTGCCTTACACCACACATCAGGCCCAATCTTAGCCTCTGGCCAAGCTCAGTCCAGCACCTTGAGCTCCTCTCATCTCCTCACTTTGGGGATGACTCTGGGAAGATATGAGGGAGGTATGGGGGCTTTGGCTCGGTTCTGGTCCCTTCCTGGATGTTCTCTCTGTAGAATAGATTCTAAGAGTCTTATGGACTCTTAAGTCTACTTGGCTAAGGAAAACTTTACAAAAGTGATAGAAGCAGAATTGAGCAAGGTGGGAAGAGGAGAGTCCCAAGACTGGTCCCAATCAATGGCAGTGACAGTGTCACTAAAGCACTAAAGAAAGTAAAGGTTGGGCACACTGGAATCATGAGAGTGCTCAGTAGGTTGGAGAAATACAGATCCAAGTCCACTGTAGCCATTACCCTTCCTGACATTTCTGTAACCTTTACTGGCATCAATCACACCAGGACTTGGGGCTCTCTCCTTCCTGTGACAAACTCTGCCTTTAATGCTTCAAACCACCTGCCTTTAACTATTAACCTTATCATTTCAGGCAGGTTGTCTCAAGCCACCTAAAGCTATTTTACCACAGCCATGAGGATATGCCTGGGGCATCCCTGTTGAGACGTCCACAGGCAGCTAGATTCAATAGACCTGAATGGCACTTAGCATCCCTTACTCCCCGCCCAACCATAGCAACACTTGCCATGTTTCCCCCTTAGGTGTTCTTTCTTGGGCAATGATACCACCATCTGTGCATTCACCTCAGCAGAGACACTATCATTACTCCTCCTTGTCTTCTTCCCCACTCTGTCCCACCGATGACCACTCCTTGTTATCCCTGCTGACACCTCCAAGCATGGACTGAGATCATTCCTCACCTCAACTATTGCAATGGCCTTCAAGCTGGTCACCTTTGCTCCTTGGCTCCCTACACACCCCATATTCTGCCCATCACAGAGAGGACAAGGTGTTCTACTTAAATTTCGCATCTAACCCCATCGCTTCTTCTAACACTTGTCAGCGGCTCTCATTACAGATCTTCCTCAACTTAAAATAGGTTTACATCCCAAAAGATCTATCATAAGTTGGAAATATTGTAAGATGAAAATACATTTAATATACCTAACCTACCAAACATCATAGCATAGCATAGCCTACCATAAACATGCTCAGAGCACTTATATTAGCCTACAGTTGGGTAAAATCATCTAACACAGAGCCTATTTTATAATGAAGCATTGAACATCTCATGCAATTTATTGCATACTGCACCAAAACTGAAAAACAGAATGGTTGTATAGGTACAGAATGGCTATAAGAGTATCAGTTATTCACCCTTGTGACTGTGCGGCTGACAGAGAGCTGGGGCTCCCTGTCTCTGCCCAGTATCACGAGGGAGTATCATCCACATATTGCTAGCTCAGGGAAGGATCCAAATTCAAAATTTGAAGTATGGTTTCTACTAAATGCATATTGCTTTCACACCATTGCATAGTCAAAAAATTATAAGTCAAACCATAGTAAGTCGGGGACTGACTGTCTGTACTTATAGGATGAGGATGCTCAAGTCCTCCTACAGGACAAGAGTTAAGAGAAGTCTGGGTAGGACTGGTCAGGAATATTGGGACAAAGGAAGAAGTAATCAGAAAAACTCACAGTATGCACTCATTTTCTTTGGAGAGTTGGGTTTTGATGTGTGTGTGTGTGTGTGTGTGTGTGTGTGTGTGTTTAAATAGACCTTATTTTTTAGAACAGCTTTGGATTTACAAAAAAGTTGAGAAGCTAATACAGAGAGTTCCCATATACTTCACACCCAATTTCTCATATTATTAACATCTTTACATGGATATGGTTCATTTATTACAATTAACAAAATAATATTGATATATTAACTAAAGTTCGTGATTTATTCTAATTTCCTTAGTTTTAACCTAATGTCTTTTTCTGTTCCAGGATCCCACCTAAGATATTCCACTATAATTAGTCATCTTGTCTCCTAGGCTCCTCATGACTGACAGTGTCTCAGACTTCCATTGTTTTTGGTGATGTTGACCATTTTGAGGGAGTACAGATGAGCTATTTTGTAGACTCTCTCAATTTGAGTTTGTCTGATGTTTCTCTTATGATTAGATTGAAGTTGTGGGTTTTTAGAAGAAAGAGTACAGAGGCAAAGTTCCCCTGTCATTACATTATATGAAAAGTACATACTCCTAACATGATTTATCACTTTGATCTCCTGACTGATGTAGTGTGTGTCAGGTTTTCCCACTGTAAAGTTAAATGCTCCTCAACCTACCCCTCATCTCCCATCTTTCTATAGTGTGTTGTTTGGAAGGAGGTCACCGTGTGAAATGGGGAGTAATCTCCCTGTCATTAAGGGTGAAGTATCAACATAAATTATCTGGATTTTTTTCTGTATAGGAAATTCATCTCTTCCTTCTCACTATTTGTTTATTTGTTTATATGTTTAAACACTTATTTATATCAGTGTGGATTCATGAATATTTATTTTATATTTTGGGCTATAATCCAATAGTTATTTATTTTTTATTATGGTAAAACACACATAATATAAAAATTACTATCTTAATAATTATACAGTTCAATAGTATCGAGAACATTTATTTTGTTGTGCAACTGCCCGTCTCCAAAACTCTTTCATCTTGCAAAACCGAAACTCTGTACCATTGCAACAATGGCAACCACCATTCTCCTTTCTTGATTTCTTTTTGTCTTTTTTTGGGAGGAGGAGGGGCAAAGGGTTAACCCATCCTTCCAGTCCCCCCCCCCTCCGGCAACCCTCAGTTGGTTTCCTATAAGAGTCTCTCGACTTTAGGGAGGGTATGTGCTATGGTGAGCACTGTGAATTGTGTAAGACTGATGAATCACAGACCTGTACCTCTGAAACAAATAATACATTATATGTTAAAAAAAAGAAAAAAAAAAAGAAGATAGTAGGAAGGGAAAAAATGAAGGAGGGGAAATCGGAGGAGGAGACGAACCATGAGAGACTATGGACTCTGAAAAAAATAAAAAAAGAGTCTTTATGATTTGTCTCCCTCTCTGATTTCATCTTGTTTTATTTTTCTCTCCTTCCTCTATGTGCCTCTGTTTTGTTTCTTAAATTGCACATATGAGTGAAATCATATGATAATTGTCTTTCTCTGATTGACTTTATTTGCTCAGCATAACACCCTCTAGCTCCAACCACGTCATTGCAAATGGTAAGATTTCATTTTTTGATGGCTGAGTATTATGCCGTTGTGTATATTTCTTCTTTATCCATTCATCTGTTGATGGACATCTAAGCTCTTTCCACAGTTTGGCTATTGTGGACATTGCTGCTATAAACATTGGGGTGAAAGTGCCCCTTCGGATCACTACATTTGTATCTTTGGGGTAAATATCTAGTAGTGCAGTTGCTGGGTCCTAGGATATCTCTATCTCTTTAGGAACCTCCATACTGTTTTCCAGAGTGGCTGCACCAGCTTGCATTCCCACCAGCAGTGTAAGAGGGTTCCCCTTTCTCCACAGCCTCACCAACACCTGTCATTTCCTGACTTGTTAATTTTAGCCATCCTGACAGGTGTGAGGTGGTATCTCATTGTGGTTTTGGTTTGTATTTCCCTGATGCTGAGTGATGTTGAACATTTTTTCATTTGTCTATTGGCTATTTGGATGTCTTGTTTGCAGAAATGTCTGTTTGTCTTCTGCCCATTCTTGACTGGATTATTTGTTCTTTGGGTGTTGAGTTCGATAAGTTCTTTATAGATTTTGGATACTAACCCTTTATCTGACAAAACATTTGCAAAAATCTGGGAGAGAGAGAATCTTAAGCAGGCTCCATGCCCAGCACAGAGCCTGATGCAGGGTTCAATCTCACAATCCTGAGATCATGACCTGAGCTGAAATCAAGAGTCAGATTGAGCCACCCAGTTGCCCCATGACTTCTTTTTGTCTTTTCAAAAAATCTTTCCTTTTCCCTCAAATGCCAGCCCCTGGTAATCACCGTTCTACTCTCCAAGTTCAGCTTTTTTGGTCATGCATAAGTAACTATGTATTAAGTTAGATAATATACATATTATCATGCATCACATTATATATCACTAAATATGATATGATGTAATATAATAAATTAATATAATATAAATGTATATCACATTTTTTTATCCATTCATCTGTTGACATTTAGATTGTTTCCATATCGTGGTCATTGTGAATAATGCTGCAGCGAACATGGTAGTGCAGATGTCTTTTCAGGTACTGATTTCATTTCCTTTGAGTATATACACAGAAATAGGATTGCTGGACCATATGGTAGTTTTATTTTTAATTTTTTGAAGACCCTCCATATTATTTTCCATAAAGGCTGTATCAGTTCACATTTCTACCAAAAGTGTACAGTGGTTCCCTTTTCTCCACATCCTTGCCAACACTTGTTATCTTTTGCCTTTTTTTAATAGCTATTCTAATGGGTGTGAGGTGATATCTCATCAAGTTTTCTTTTTTCTTTTAATTTATTTCTTGTTTGTTTTACTTTTTTAATTTAAATCTTAGTTAACATATAGTGTAATATTGGTTTCAGGAGTTGAAATTAGTGATTCATCACTTACATATAACACCAGTGCTCATCAAAACAAGTGCCCTCCTTAGTACCCATCACCGATTTAGCCCATTCCCCACTCACCTCCCTCCATCAACCCTCAGTTTGTTCTCTATCATTAAGAGTCTTATAGTTCATATCTGGGCTTTCTGTTTTGTTCCATTGGTCTATGTGTCTGTTTTTTGTGCCAGTACCATGCTGTCTTGATGATCACTGCTTTGTAATATAGCTTGAAATCAGGGAACGTGATTCCCCCAGCTTTGTTTTTCTTTTTCAACATTTCCTTGGTGATTCGGGGTCTTTTCTGATTCCATACAAATTTTAGGATTGTTTGTTCCAGCACTTTGAAAAATGCTGTTGGTATTTTGATCGGGATGGCGTTGAAGGTATAGATTGCTCTGGGCAGCATAGACATTTTAACAATGTTTATTCTTCTGATCATGAGCATGGAATGTTTTTCCATCTTTTTGTAACTTCTTAATTTCTTTCATGAGTGTTCTGTAATTCCTAGAGTATAGATCTTTTACCTCTTTGGTTAGGTTTATTCCAGGGTATCTTATGGTTTTTGGTGCTATTGTAAATGGAATCATTTCTCTAATTTCTCTTTCTACAGTTGCATTGTTAGTGTATAAGAAAGCAACTGGGGTGATTAACATAACATAATAAATAAATAAATAAATAAATAAATAAATAAATAAATAAATAAATAAAAAGCAACTGATTTCTGTGCATTGATTTTGTATCCTGCCACATTACTGAATTGCTGTATGAGTTCTAGTAATTTGGGGGTGGAGTCTTTTGGGTTTTCCACATAAAGTATCATGTCGTCTGTGAAAAGAGAGAGTTTGACTTCTTCTTTGCCAATTTGAATATGTTTTATTTCTTTTTGTTGTCTAATTCCTGTCCCTAGGACTTCTAGTACTCTGTTGAACAATAGTGGCGAGAGTGGGCATCCTTGACGTGTTCCTGATCTTAAGGGAAAGGCTCTCAGCTTTTCCCCATTGAGGATGATATTCGCTGTGGGTTTTTCACAGATGGATTTTATGAACTTGAGGAATGTTCCCTCTATCCCTATACTCTGAAGAGTTTTAATCAGGAAACAATGCTGTATTTTGTCAAATGCGTTTTCTGCATCAATTGAGAGGACCATATGGTTCTTCTCCCTCCTCTTATTAATGTGCTCTATCACATTGATTGATTTGCAAATGTTGAACCACACTTGCATCCTAGGGATAAATCCCACTTGGTCGTGGTGGATGATCCTTTTAATGCATTGTTGGGTCCTATGAGGATTGTTGAGGATTTTGGAATCCGTATTCATCAGAGATATCGGTCTGAAATTCTCCTTTTGATGGGGTCTTTTCCTGGTTTGGGGATTAAGGTAATGCTGGCCTCATAGAATGAGTTTGGAAGTTTTCCTTCTGTTTCTATTTTTTGAAACACCTTCAGGAGAATAGGTACTATTTCTTCTTTGAATGTTTGGTAGAATTCCCCAGGGAATCCATCAGGCCCTGGACTCTTGTTTTTGGGGAGGTTTTTGATCACTGCTTCAATCTCGTTAGTGATTATTGGCCTATTCAGGTTGTCAGTTTCTTCCTGTTTCAGTCTTGGCAGCTTATAGGTTTCCAGGAAGGCCTCCATTTCATCCAGGTTGCTCAGTTTATTGGTATATAGTTGTTGATAATAATTTCTAATAATTATTTCTATTTTTTGGTGTTAGTCGTGATCTCTCCCTTTTCATTCATAATTTTATTAATTTGGGTCCTTTCTCTTTTCTTTTGGATAAGTCTGGCCAGTGGTTTATCCATCTTATTAATTCTTTCAAAGAACCAGCTTCTAGTTTTGTTGATCTAATCTACTGTGTTTCTGGTTTCTAATTCATTGATTTCTGCTCTAATCTTAATTATTTCTCTTCTAATGTGTGGCTTAGGCATTGTTTGTTGGCTTTTTCTCTAGTTCTTTAAGGCGTAGAGTTAGTTGGTGAATTCATGATTTTTCTATTTTTTTGAGTGAGGTTTGGATGGCTATGTATTTCTCTCTTAGGGCCACCTTTGCAGTATCCCATAGGTTTTGGACCGATGTGTTTTTGTTCTCATTGATTTCCGTGAATTGTTTAAGTTCTTCTTTGATTTCCTGGTTGACCCAAACATTCTTGAACAGAGTGGTCTTTAGCTTCCAAGTGTTTGAATTTCTTCCAAATTTTTTCTTGTGATTGAGTTCCAGTTTTAAAGCATTATGGTCTGACAATATGCAGGGAATAATCTCAATCTTTTGGTATTGGTTGAGACCTGATTTGTGACCCAGTATGTGGTCTATTCTAAAGAAAGTTCCATGTGTGCTCGAGAAGAATGAGTAATCTGCTGTTTTAGGGTGGAATATTCTGTATATATCTACGAGGTCCATCTGGTCCAGTGTGTCATTCAAAGCTCTTGTTTCTTTGTTGATTTTCTGCTTAGATGATCTGTCCATTGCTGAGAGTGTAGTACTGAGGTCTCTTACAATTAACGTATTGTTATCAATATGACTCTTTATGTTGGTTAACAGTTGGCTTATGTAGATGGCTGCTCCCATGTTGGGGGTGTAGTTATTTACAGTTGTTAGATCGTCTTGGTGGATAGACCCTTTAAGAATGATATAGTGTCCTTCTGTGTCACTAACTACAGTCTTTAGTTTAAAATCTAATTTGTCTGATATAAGAATTGCTGCCCCAGCTTTCTTTTGAGGTCCATTGGCATGGAAGATGGATCTCCATCCCTTTACTTTCAGTCTGGATGTATCTTTAGGTTCAAAATGAGTCTCTTGTAGACAGTGTATGGATGGGGCCTGTCTTTTTATCCAACCTGCAACCTTGTGCCATTTTATTGGAGCATTTAGGCCGTTCACATTGAGAGTGGTTATTGAAAGATATGAATTTATTGTCATCATGTTGCCTGTGAAGACCTTGTTTTTATAGATTGTCCCTTTAAATTTCTTTTCTATATCACTCTTGGGGTATTTCTCCTTTTATAGAATCCCCCTTAATATTTCTTGCAGGACCGGCTTAGTGGTCACATATTCTTTCAGTTTCTGCCAGTCTTGTAAGCTCTGCATCTCTCCATCCATTCTAAATGACAGCCTTGCTGGATAAAGTATTCTTGGCTGCATGTTCTTCTCATTCAGTACTCTGAATATGTCTTGCCAGGCCTTTCTGGCTTGCCAGGTCTCTGTGGATAGTTCTGACTTTATTCTGATATTCCTCCCTCTGTACATAAGGAATCTCTTCCCCCTAACTGACCTTAAGATGGTTTCCTTGGTTCTAAGATTTGTGAGTTTTACTATTACATGCCGGGGTGTTGGCCTGTTTTCCTTGATCTTGGGAGGGGTCCTCTCTGCCTCTAGGACGTGAATGTTTGTTTCATTCCCCAGATTAGGGAAGTTCTCAGCTATGATTCACTCAAATATATCTTCTAGTCCTCTCTTTCTCCACCCCCTCAGGGATTCCAGTAATTCTGACATTGGAACATTTCATGGTGTCACTTATTTCTCTGATTCTTATTTTCATGGATTCATGTTGTTTTTCCCTGGAATCCTCTTTTCCCTTTTTATCTATTAAATGGTCTTCCAGGTCATTAATTTGGTCTTCTGCCTCCCTTACCCTAGCTGTTAGATTATCTAGATTAGATTGGATCTCATTGATAACATTTTTAAGTTCTGCCAATTCAGCTTTCATTTCTGCCCTTAGAGACTGTGTTGCCATTAATTGATTTCTCCATTCTAGCTATTGTCTTCACAATTGCTAGCCTGAATCTCATCTCCAACATCTTGGTTATATCTGAACCCATTTGTAAATCTGTGGCATAAATCATAATTTCTGAGTCTTTCCTATTTTGGGGGTTCCTCCTCCCAGTCATTCTATTGAGGGGTGGTTGAGAGAATGTATAGAGTCCAAATTATTGACCACAACCCAAGCAAGATGCACCTGTTTTCTAGGGACCTAGGGTTGCTGATCTCTTGTTCTCCCAGCCTGTCTTCTGGGGGAGGGGCCTGCCTCCCTGTTACTCAGGCAAACCTGTTTGGGCAGAGTTGCCCTGCCCCCTGTGGCGGGGGATGGGCTCAGTGAAAACCGTTTTTGGGGGGCTTTTGCTCTCTGGCGGCTTTCCCTGGCTGCTTTCCATCTCTTCAGAGTAGAAGAGACGTTTTCCAACCCTCTGCTTCACAGCAGAGAGATCACAGTCTGTTCTTCAGTGAGCTCTCCAGGCCACAATATCTCCATTTCTGTTTGTGCTACTATAAACTGCAGCGTCCTGGGTTGTGCACCCCTCAGCAGCGCTCCCAGTCCTCGCCACCAGGTCAGGGCATGTCTCTGCCTTTGTGCTTCTAAAACCACCAGCCGCCCCCAATTCACACACAAGGCCCTGCTCTGGGTTTCCGTCCTGGGGGCTGCCCTAAAGTCCTTTCCCCATTGCTACCATTCTGCAAGTCTGTGCTCCATCCCCAGCGTGGGAGGCTATTGCTCACCAGCGGTGTAGGATCCCCATGGCTAGGCTCCCTCCCCCTTCCGTTTATCCCTGGATATCTGCCTGTGGAATCACGGCTCCCTGATTCGTACCTCAAAACCAACCACCTGTGATATTCTGTTTGTAGAGATCCAGATCAATCTTCTTAAATCTCAGGCTGATTTCGTGGGTGTTCAGAGTGGTCTGGTAGATATCCAGCTCAATTCTGGGACTGGTTAGAATAGGGTCCCCTACTCCTCTGCCATCTTTTCCCCCTCTCCATTTGTATCACTCTACTAGGTAATAGTCACAACAACAAACAATCAAACAAACAAATTAATAAATAAATAAAACAATCTGACCAGGCAAGGTACCACTGTGGAGGTTAAAAAGATGTCTAATGGAGACAGACACAATTGGGATTGAACCTGGTATAGTATAGACAAGAGGAAAAGCATCCAAGATGGCCTGTCAGTGTTCAAAGTGCCTGTGGTCTCTTGCTACCCTCTAGTGTCATGATGCAGAAGTGCAGGCCTGGAAGAGAAGGACTCCACCTCAGGAAGGCTCTAAAAAGCAAATCTTGGGTATCCACACTGAGACACCTCCAAGGAAATGGTGATGAATAAGGTGGTTTGTGCCCTGGAGGATTCAGAGGGAGCAGGGGTATAAGACAAATGCACAGATGACTCTACTAACAATAATTACCACCATTTATTGAGTGTTGGCAATAGGTCAGTGCCTATGTCTTTATGTGGATGATCTCATCTCCTTGGCACAACAATGTTATGATGTATGTGTGATTATCCTCCTTACAAGGAGATTGAGGTTCAGAGAGGACAAGTCACACACCTAAGGTACTCAGAGAATCACTAAGAGTCAAACCCAGATTTGTCTGATTCTAGAGTCCATGCCCATACAAATGCTCTGAGGACTTAGCAATAGGAAATCTCACAGAGGCTTAGTGGATTTTCAGAGCACCTTCCTGGGGGAGATGACATATGATTTGGGTTTTGAAGAATGAGTACCAAGAGATGGGTGCCAAAAGGGGATGGAGCAGGACCCCAGAGGGAACTACTTGAGTGATGGGTAGAAACACTGTGGGTATGAAGGGATTAAGTGGTTCAATTTGGCTTGAGTGCAGGAAGCAGAGAGAAATAAAATGGGAGGCCTGGTTGGCTTGAGACTATGTGCTTTGTTCTTCCTACTATGTTCTTCCTTGAATCCCCTGCTGGAAGATGGCTGAAAATGAAATAAGAAGTGTGAATTCCATCCCAGAACCCTGGAGGGTTCTGGGAAGACAGAGCCCACCAAGCCTGTGTGGTTCTTACTGAACTCTGGGGCACCCCGGAGTAGCCAAGAACTCTGAGGGGTGAGAGAGGGAGGCCTAGATGAAGGCCAGGTTAACAAGTACAGTAGGATTAATCAGAGATGGTGGTTCTGCTTGGAAGAAGGGCAGTAGGAGGAGGTTCCTTCAGCAAGAGGCCACTTGTTACAATGACTGCCTCCTCAAATAGAAGTCAGCAGTCTAATAGGGTTGAATGTGCTCAGCTGGACAAAGATATACTTTCAAAATCAAGACATTTTTCAGGAAAAGCCACAATGTGCAATATAGTGCAAAGAGACCTACACTTAGTATCAGTAAGTGTATCACTATTCCCTTACTGAAACTTGGTTTCTTCTTAGCTTAGTTTAAAATAAAAAATTAGAATAAAAATATACTCTCTGGGTTCTGATAAGGATGCAAGATAACAGGACAGGAGTCTTGACTGTGCTTTGGCTCAGCTTGCCTTCCAAGGTCAGAGTGGCCTTTCGCAAGCAAAACTCAGATCAGTTCACTAAAAGCTCAAACCCTTCTACAGCCCTGCACTCCATGAAACATGGTCACTGCCTAGTGTGCTGAACTCATCCGCTCTTCGTCTAACATGCTGTAGTCTTGCAATACTCATCAAACACATCAAAACCATCCCTGTCTCAGGCCTTTGCACTTGCTCTTGGTCTGCCTCTATCCACAAATTTTGTATGACCATCTTGCCATCATTAAGCCCATCTCCAATGTCCCGGCCTCACAGAGGCCTTCCTTAACCACTCTAATGAAACATTACCATGTTGTAGTTTCTTCATAGCCCTCATGCCTTCCCTGAGATGCTGTTGTTCACTTATTTGTTCCTTGATTGTGTATGTGCTTATCATTTATCTTCCTCCCCTTCCTGCCACTGGATGTAGGCCCTGAGGAAGAAGAGCCTGTATAGGTTTTGCTGTACCCTGTTTTCTCTGTGCCCAGGAAATGACCAATGCACTCATTAAGTGGTATTTGCTGCTGCAGACACGTTGACTCTCTGTAAATGGAGTTTTCCAGTTATGTTCTTGATGATTCCAGTCCTTTCCACCTAATTAGGCCTCACAAAGACCTTTGAGGTGTAGCAAGAACAGGCCCCCATCATACAGCTTGTAATCCTGGAAATTGGTCAGTGTTTTGGACTAATTTCTGGACATTCCTTTCAGATGCCCAATCCTCAGTCTCTTTTGGGCTTTTGTGAGAATGATGGTAGCACAATGGAATGGTTTGCCATAGAGTTAAGTGGAAGTGGAGAAGAGGTGGGAAGGGAAGACTTCTCTGAGCCAGAGGAATGGATAAAGTTCTCCCTCAAATGAGGAAACTTCTGGGAGAAGAGGGAGGGCATCCTTGGCCTGCACTAACCATGAGTGCATTGAGAAGACGATACTGAGCAGAGCCTCCCTCATCTAGGAGTTCTTTAGCAATACCTCCTGGCTGGTTCATTTCCTTCCCTACCTCTACAACAGCTTCCAAATAACTCTACTAAAGTACTTATTATATATTGTTGAAATAATTTATACAGTCTGTTTCCTGCTCTAGTTCTTATGACTTGTGAGGCAGACACTAAGCCTTTATTTATCTCTGAGTGTTACTTCAGTGCCTAGAACATAGTAGGTGCTCACTAAATGTTGAGTCCATATATTTTTTTTAGGTGTGCCTGAATGAATTCTCTGTTTCTACACCACACTTGAGGTGGTCCTGAGGTGGTCTTACCATGCAAACAGCCACTCAATATCATGGCATCCAAGACCACACCCTTGCATAGACCCATGTTCCTGAGCAGCCTCACAAAAAAAGGAGGAGCTCAGAGAGGTAAATCTGGAACTTGCATCATTAAGATACCATTCTATTTATACCCTTCCTTGAAGAGAAACAGACATATCTGTAAACACAAAAGTTCTTTACACACCTAAGTCTACAAGTATGCATGTGGGGGTTGGGGTGTGTGTGTCTGCACACATCCCTTTTGGGATAGAAGGTGAAGAAGCTGTCGCCTACATGACTGTCTCAGCTCAACCTCCTATAACCTTCTATTCAAACCATTCATTCAACAAATATTTATTGTGTGTAGCCCCACATTCATTTGAGCTTGCTACTAGGCAACCTTAGAAAATCGATATCTGGTTGCTTTGTTCCTTCAGACTGCTATTTACTCTCCCCCAAAGCAACAACTCCCTCAGCCCCTGGTCTCATCTATGGAACAGCATGACTTCAGTCCCTGGAACATTTACTGGGATTTTCTTATGAGTCTGGCTTTGTGCTAGTTTTGAGGAAGACATTTGTGGCTCTGTCCTTCAGTGTTTAATACTATTGAGGTTAACAAATCAGATGCCCAAATGTCTCAAGAAACAAGAGGAACATTCTACATATCCTAGTAGATGTGGGAAAAGCAGTGGGTGTGAGAGTGTCTACCTTTAGACAGAGAGGACACATTTCTTGGGGATGAGAAAGGCTTCATGAAAAAGATACCATTTGAATTTTATATTTTAAGGGTATTTTTTCTTTTCTACTCTGTTGGAATCTCAAAATATCGGACACTACTCATTTAAAATGGAAATAGATAACTTCTCATTACACCTTCATCCCTTCCTTCTTGGGATGTCTAAGTTTTGTTTCTAAGAGCCCTAACTTGTTTCTCAGGTTAGCTTTGGCCTCCATGCTGGATGGTACTCTCTGTCACTACAGCTTTGGGCTTACTGACTCTGGAGAGTCTCCCATCACACCCCTTTTGTAGCCTCTAGGGTTTCCACCACCTGCCTCCTTCCACCAGGCTGTACCAGTCTTCTATTGCTGGTAAGGCCTTCTTATTAGCCCCCATGAGGTCCTCAGCAAGGTCAGCCCTACTGTATAGCCCTGCTGATGCTCCGTTTGGAACTACATGGTGATGGGGACATACATAGGTGCATCACTGGCCACTCCAGCCCATTCATACCAACTGGCTGCAATTCTATTCTCCTCTCTTTAGCTGAATCTTTGGGTCTTGTCTTCCCCCAGAGAGTCTTATTTCTTTGTCCACAATCTGATTCTCATTGGAAACCTAGGATCTATATTTACATAAAAATTGAGCTCCCCTTTTGTTCATTTTCATTTTTGCCAGTTGCTAGACTCTAAGCAACTTGAAGACAGGATCTCTATACTGCTTCCATTTTTGATGGTATCCAACTCTGTCTTAACTACATGCTAGGTCCTCAGCAAACATCTGGGGATGCATTTTATTTATATGTACTTCCTTCAGTGCCCAGAAAAGGACACTGAACAGAGAGAGAGTCCCCAGAGTAGTGGAGACCAACTGAGGGTGCATGTGTGTTTGTAGTACAGGACATAGACCCTACAGGACCTTTGATATGACTCAGAATTCCAGACACAGCGTTTGCTCTCCCTACCAGAAAGCAAACATGATACCTGCTTATCTGGATTCCACATGCCCACTTGCCAGCACTATCCCAGCTGAAGGGTGTGCATAGAAAAGGAAAAGGCAGGGAGGGGGTCCTCCACTGCCTCTGTCTACCCTGCCCCTGCTTTATTGCTGAGAGCAGGAGGAAGTTACCCAGGAGGGAGCCACAGGTAGTGGGACCAGAGACTCCTGGGACCCACACTTGGGCTCTACATTTCCATTCTTTGTAGCATTGCCATGTCTCATGCCCAAAATAGTGGGAGACCATGACTCAGCGTTTTTGCCTGGTTCTTTGCTACCTAAAATGAACTATATTTCAAACTGCTTATTTAATGCATTTCTCTTTAATCTTAAGAACCAGGGACTGAGTCTATATTTTAACACTTAAGAATGTATTTTACATAAATAGTCATGTATTATTTCCAAATATTTCCATATATTTGTAATTAAAATGTTTTAGTTACATGTTTTTTGAAACCTGCATAAAATCAGACAGTTTTGTGACTGACTGCTTTAAGAAGTGTATCACATCAAAGAAGTACCTCAGAAAGCAATTTAATGCTTAAGATCACTAGAAAAATACCAAGGGAATTTTCCGTTAATACTCAGAGCAAAACTTCTTTAAATCACATTTCTCACTACGTATCTAGGTATAGAAAAATAGATAGATGATAGAGAGATGATAGATAGATGATAGACAGATATATGATAGATAGATAGATATCACACAGATAGAAATTACCACCCTCAACAACAACAACAAAAATCTCTCCTTCCTTTCTAAAATTGCATAGAATCTTCACCACCAACCAGGTATTCAGTGTGTGTGCACACTCATTTCTTGCCCCCCTCCTTCTATGGTCAGTTTCTTAATGTAGAGATCAACTTAGCCTTCTGTTTTCTTTAGTTCAGTTTCAGTTTCTCTCACTTGCCCATTTCTCTGATTCTGAGCAATACAGAAAGTCAAGTAAGGGCCCTCAAGTTTGGAGGAGCAAGATGATTTGTAACCATGATTCTCCTTTATCTTCATCAAACCTAGAGCTAGCAAGAAGACCATGCCCTCCTAAATGCTCCTGAAGGAACAATAGTCTCCAGCTCCAGAGGTTCCCACCAGGTCAGAGAATGTTGTATCCTATAGATCTGGGTATTCCAGGCCAGTGGACTTCCTTCCTCCCCATCCATGGGACCTTAACAGAATGCCTTCTTGCTTGGGGAAGGGGATGTCTCACAAGTACTTTTTTAAATTAATTAATCTTTTGGGTTTTTTTCCTTTTTAAAAGGTTTTTATTTAAATTCCACTTAGTTAACATGCAGTGAAATATTACTTTCAGGTGTATAATATACTGTATGGTGACTAACATAACATAATAAAAAATATATATAGTGATTCAACAATTCCATACATCACCTGGTGCCAATCACAAGTGCACTCAATATCCCTATCACCTATTTAACCCATCCACCCACCCACCTTCCTTTTGGTAACTATCAGTTGGTTTCTATAGTTAAGAGTCTGTTCATCAGAGATATTGCCCTATAGTTCTCTTTTTTATTTCTTTTTGTCTTTTGCTTTTATTTTATTTTTACTTTTTTATTATGTTATGTTAGTCACCATACAGTACATCATTAGTTTTTGATGTAGTGTTCCATGATTCACTGTTTATGTATAACACTCAGTGCTCCATGCAATACATGCCCTCCTTAATACCCATCACTGGGCTCACCTATCCCCCCATCCCCCTCCCCTCTAAAACCCTCAGTTTGTTTCCTGGAGTCCATAGTCTCTCATGGTTCTTCTCCCCCTCTGATTTCCACCCCCCTTCGTTTTTCCCTTCCTTCCCCTAATGTCCTCCATGCTATTCCTTAAGTTCCACAAATAAGTGAAACCATATAATTGACTTTCTCTCCTTGACTTACTTCACTTAACATAATCTCCAGTTCCATCCATGTTGATGCAAAAGTTGGGTATTTATCCTTTCTGATGGCTGAGTAATATTTCAAGCTATATTACAGACCTGTGATCATAAAAACAGCATGGTACTGGGACAAAAACAGACAAAGATCAGTGGACCTGAATAGAGAGCCCAGATATGGACCCTCAACTCTATGGTCAAATAATCTTTGACAAAGCAGGAAAAAATGTGCAATGGAAAAAAGACAGTCTCTTCAATAAATTGTGCTGGGAAAATTGGACTGCTATATACAGAAGAATGAAACTCGACCATGCTCTTACACCATACACAAAAATAAACTCTAAATGGATGAAAGACCTCAATGTGAGACAGGAATTCATCAAAATCCTAGAGGAGAACTTCGGCAGTAACCTCTTCGACATTGGCCATAGCAACTTCTTTCAAGACACGTCCCCAAAGGCAAGGGAAACAAAAGCGAAAATGAACTTTTGGGACTTCATCAAGATAAAAAGCTTCTGCACAGCAAAAGAAACAGTCAACAAAACAAAGAGGCAACCCACGGAATGGGAGAAGATATTTGCAAATGACACCATGGATAAAGGGCTGGTATCCAAGATCTATAAAGAATTTATCAAACTCAACACCCAGAAAACAAATAATCAAGTCCAAAAAAAAGGGCAGAAGACATGAACAGACACTTCTCCAAAGAAGACATACAAATGGCAACAAACGCATGAAAAAATATTCATCATCATTAGGCATCAGGGAAATTCAAATCAAAACCACATTGAGATACCACCTTACACCAGTTAGAATGGCAAAAATTGACAGTGCAAGAAACAACAAATGTTGGAGAGGTTGTGGAGAAAGGGGAGCCCTCTTACACTGTTGGTGGGAAAGCAAGTTGGTACAGCCACTTTGGAAAACAGTGTGGAGGTTCTTCAAAAAATAAAAATAGAGCTTCCCTATGACCCAGCAACTACACTACTTAGGGCATTTACCCCAAAGATACAGATGTAGTGAAAAGAAGGACACCTGCACCCCAATGTTCATAGCAGCAATGTCCACAATAGCCAAACTGTGGAAAGAGCTGAGATGCCCTTCAACAGATGAATGGATAAAGAAGATGTGGCCCATATATATAAGGGAATATTACTTTTTAAAATTAGATGTGATAACTTGTTGGCACCCCTAAAGGCAGGGTGAAGAGTGGGGTACTTCTTGGCAGAGGAAAGTTGTACCTTGTCTACCTCTTACCCCTGCCCCTATCCCAGCAAACACACAGGTACAGGCAGACAAATGCCTCCAGCTCCAGCTTAAATTTGCCTGACACACTTCACAGGGGATTGACTAGAGATTTATTTATCTCTGTAAAGAGAACCAGGAGTGGAGCAGGGCCAGACTTCATGACAACTGTTCTCTCGATTGAGTGACAAGAGATAAAAACCACTGATTCAAGGGTCCTATCAGGAGACTTTGGTCTCCTCAGAGGCACTACTCAAGTTTTCTGCACCTGCCTCTAACCCACTTAGAATCATAGGCTATGGCTCAGAATCCTTTGTGTCTGTATTCCAGGATGAGGGGAACCACACATAGCAAAAAAATGGAACAAACCATAGCCACCCAGAAGGAAGAAGGTATGGAGAAATGGAAAGTTCATCCAGCTCCATCCACCATTCTATGTGTTTGAATCATTTCTCTGATTTACCCTGTAGCCAGAAAGGGGTGGGTGGATGTTGGGGATATGGTCAGAAAGATCACATGAGCAAAGGCTTTGCAATGAGAAATAGTAGGTTGTCTGCCAGGAACTACAAGAAGGTCCTTCCTGATGGGGCAGAAGCATGACCCAGGGAGTGGTGAGATAAACCTGGAGAGGTGGGCGGGCTGTGTTGTGTCAAAATTTAGATTTGGTCCTGTAGGTAGAGGCTATGAGGAACCAATGAGGGATTCTATATAAGATAATGACACAGACTCTTTACATTTAAAATGCATTATTTAAAAATTATTTATCTTAACATAATTTCAGACTTACATAAAAGTGCCAAAAACAGTACAAAAAAATACTGGACACGCTCCACACAGATTCACTGAGATTCCCAAATGTTGATCTTTTCCACCCCCCTCTGTGTACATGTGTGTATGTATTTTTATAGAGCAATACATAGATATGTATGTATGTTCAGGAAGAAGATACGTGTGTGTGTATGTGTGTGTGTGTGTGTGTATGTATAAATATATATAGAGAGATGTATATATATCTATATGTATATATAGATATATGTATATAAAGCTGGTATACATACATATAGATACACATGTATATGCTATATGTATGTAGATACATATCTATCTATATAACTGTATATCTCTATCTTTCTATCATCTATGTTTTTTCTTTTTCCTGAACATTTTGAGAGTAAATTGCTGATGTGATACCTCTTTGCTCCAAATACACTTTGTGTATTTATTTCTTAAAGACAAGAAATTCTTTTACATTTGTCTTTTGGAATGATCATTTTGGCTTCTCTGTATAAGATGGTTTGCACTAGAGAGACTGCAGACAGGGAAATGGGTTAAGGGATCTCTTTGGCAATCAGGCAAGATCTGATGAAGACCAGACCAGGGAGGGGCTTCTTAAAATCACATACACTGTGTGTGGCATACATTACCTATCTAGGTGATAGATCAGCAGGACTTGGTGAGTGGTGGGATGTGGTTAGAGGTGGTGCCAGGTTTCTGGTCCAGTCTGCTGGGTGGCTGGTAGGGGTGCATGGTGGTGCTGTTCACCAAAATGAAGAGTGAGCAGGAGGACCAATGACAAGTTCAGTTCTGGAACCAGTGTTGAGACCAACAAGTCCTTGAGACAACCAGATGACGACACTGAGGAGGCAACTGGATATCCCACGGATCTGAAGCACCAGGTAACAGGCTTGGTCTGGAAATACAGATTTGCAAGTCGTTAGTATAAGGTGGTAATTAGAAGCATGGGAGTGAGTAATACTACCAAGTAAGACCAAGAGCCTGGAGGAAAATCCTTGTGGATCCTCAACCTTTCAGGGGCTTCATTCTACACCTTGGGGCCACAGAGGGCAAAGTTAAGCTCAGTCCCATAGGGCAGCAAAGCATCCCAGGCCATCCCTATTATGATGATGAAATCTTTGGTTCTGGGCATGGAAAAGCCTGGTCGGTAAAAGTCAGCGTGGGGACCTTGAAAGTGAATTACTTCTCACAACTAGGAATTTCCTCAGAGTCAGGAAAGGAAGAGGTGGTTTGAAGGGATTAATCCCCTCTGATGTGAGAGGCTGGATGAAGGCAAGGGAGAATGGGTTCCATCTTAGTGAGGTCACAGTGCAGGCCACAGCGTGTCTCCTGAGAACAGGGACAGGCCAGAGGCTTGCATTGTGTCCTGGAGAGTCTGGGAAAAGACAGGTGTGGGTGCCACACAAGTCTGGTCCTGCCATTATTGCAAAGCCCTGGCTTTAAGGGGGATGGCAGTGAGGAGCACACAAGAGGGAAAGAGAATTTCCTGTGTAGATTTTGACATTGGCCAAAGTCTGGTTTCATTTGGTTGGTTTTCGTTTTATTTTATTTTGTTTGGTTTGGTTTGGTTTGGGTTTTGGTCAGGTACCCAGTGTTCAAGTCTTCTCTCGGGCATTTGCTAAATGTGACCTAAAGTAAGTCCCTTCTTTTGTCTACCTCACCTTTTCCATATTTCTTAGTGACAAACTGGACAGACCACATTCAAAGTATCCAGGCTTTTGGAGTTCACCAAAACTAGAATTATTTAAAAAAAAACAAAACAAGGGCGCCTGGGTGGCTCAGTTGGTTAAGCGACTGCCTTCGGCTCAGGTCATGATCCTGGAGTCCCTGGATCGAGTGCCGCATCAGGCTCCCCGCTCAGCGGGGAGTCTGCTTCTCCCTCTGACCCTCCCCCCTCTCATGTGCTCTCTCTCTCTCATTCTCTCTGTCTCAAATAAATAAATAAAATCTTTAAAAAAAAAAAAAAGCACAATCGGTAAAGAGGGCCAACTTTTAATTTTCCCAAGTAAGGGCAAAAGGCCCTTTATAATTATTATCACTTCAATAAATAAAGCTAATTTTAAAATTAATGACTCTAGAAAGTGTATAGTCTCAAAAGAGAAAACAGAAAAAAAAAGACCTTCCAAAGAAATGAAACTCCCCAACCTTATACCAAACTCCACAAAGTATGGTAACATTTTCTCATTCTTCAGTGGCCTGTTAAGAATGTCACCGAGTGCTGACATAGTCCTCGGACCAAGCATTGGGAACATTTTTTCTGACTATTGGGCTCCTTCCAGCTCTGGCACCTCTCAGTCTGGAATGCTTTCTGTTCCCTGACCAAGCCCTGGTACCAGGAAGGAGGATTGCTCCTCTGGGACCCAGAGCTTCCTTGCCTGCATTTCTCATGCTTCTCCACAGTGCCCAGGACAAACTCGGCCCAATAGGTGAAATCGCTTTCCTTTCTGTCCCTCATCATGCCCCTGTACTGCTGCCCAGCAATGTGTACACAGTTTATGCACAGCCTGGTATGTGCAGTGCATGGTCATATAGTTATTGGTGTCCTTTGGGCACAGACACAACATGTTTGAACAGGACTCTGGTCTCTGCCCTGCTCCCAGCCTTACCTTCTGCATTCTCTGGTTTTGTCCCTTACGATCATAATGTGTGATTTAACTCCTCCCCTGTCTGCCTCCATTCTCTCAGCCCTCTAGTTCTCTGTATTCTCAGCTAAAGATCATTTTTAAATGTGCCCCTCCCTTTCCTCTTCTACTGCTGAGGCTAGGTCCTTATCATTGCTTCTCTTCTAACTGGTGCCCCTGGCTCCATCATCCCCACTCTCACCCCTGCTCCCACCTCCTGCCAACCTAGGCATTCAGACTTATCTGCCCTTTGGCTCCCTGTTCCCTATGGGAAAGTCATACCATGTTAATGTTTGGAAAGAACTTTTGGAATCATCATGTTTCACAAAGTAGAAAATCTGAGCCTCAGAGAGGGGAGGCCAGTTGTCCAAAAACACACAGCTTATTTCTGTCAGAACCGGAAGTATACCCAGGCCTTCTAAACATAAGCCAATGCCTTTCTATCTCCTTATGCTACTCAATAGAATTTTAAAAAATATATACAGTATACTATAAAGTGTCACATTTGACTGTTTAGAGCCAAAGCCCAGGTCTCATTGCATTTTCCACCCAGCAATCCCAGCTGTCCTGGTGAATCTGCCCTCCATGGGCCTGATCCCAAGGTCACTGCCTGCTGCTCATCAGCACCAAGCACTCAGTACATGTAGGGCAATCTCTTTTCCCCAAAAAATACATAATATCTCCCCTCAAACATTCAGTCAGTCTATATTCCCTCACCTGGAATGTCCTCGTTCATTTCACAGAAATTTATATAGCTCCAAATCTGAGCCAGAAGCTTTGCTAGGTACCAGGTTGCAAAGATGAAGACAGTGTTTGTACCCTGAAGGAGCCCACCATCTTGGAGTGTCTCCCGTCTTCCTTGATGTTTTGCTGTCAACAGTGGCCCAACCCATAGGGTGACAGCTCCTCCAAGATCCCATGCTACCCTTGTTGCATAACCTCCTTTGGGTCCTGACTCATGTTGTCTGCCTCCCAGATTCAGGTCCTCTGTCACAGTGAGCTGGCCTTATTTTCCCAAGATCAAATATTCCTTGAGGGCTGGGCCTGTGGTCCTACCGTCCCCCAGCCACCAGAGAACTGGGAATGGTGTCTGCTTCCTATATACTTGATGACTGACTGGGTCCCAGCAAAGCTCAACCTCTTGCCCTTCTACCAAGCTAGGTCCTGGTTCTTCTCAGGCTGAATGTGCTAATGGGTGCCCAGCACTAGAAACTGAGCAAATGAGTGTTCTTTTGTAAGCCAGAGAGAGACATCATGGAGGGAAGTTTCCCCACCCACTTCCTTCCTCCATATACAACTCTCATCTGCACTCCCTCACCAGCATGTTCAAGTTTACATAAGTGAGATGAGGATGAGATGAACACCAAGGAAATCCTAAAGGGGGAGAAATGTCCTCCAAAGCCATGTGGAGCCTTAGAGGATGGGAGCCATGTAAAGAAACAGGGGTCATGGGCCTACTAGATACAGACCAATGGTAGGTAGTAAGTATGTGCATATGCTTTGGAAATTGGTAGGAAAATACCACCTTCTCTCTCATCAACTTTACTGAGAACTGGACTTACAGGCCCATTAGCACTTAGGACTATTAGAGTGTGGGAGAGATTAACGTGTGTGTGTGTGTGTGTGTGTGTGTAAGAGAGAGAGAGAGAGAGAGGATTGGAGAGTGAGAAAGACAGAGAGCAAAGCTCATGAAAGCCAGAGAATAATGGCATTCCAAATGCCCAGGATAAGCATCTAGTTTTATTGGTGGCTTCTAGATTACCCATTCCTTTTCTGTCCCCTGGTGGTAGAAGCAATACTGTGTAATACACTGTGTTGCCCAACATGGGGCTTGAACTCATGACCCTGAAATCAAGACCTGAGCTGAGATCAAGAATCAGACACCTAGCCCTACTGAGCGACCCAGGTGCCCCTGTGTAATACATTCTTGAATCAGCTGAATCCACCACAAAAATTCTGTTCTGCATGGTCAGGGCCTGCACAAGAAAAGATTGACAGAATTTAACATCCAAAACTTGTGAATTAGTAGTTGTTCATACTTTCCCTAGCTATGCAGGCATCACTCCAGTGACATTTGGATTTGAGTTCTTCAGCTAATCCAAGTCAAGCAATCAAAAATCTTGCAGCCACTGTGGAAAACAGTTTGAAAATACCTCAAAAAATTTAAAAATAAAAAATATTGCATGATCTATCAATTCCACTACTGGATATTTACTCGAAGAAAACAAAAGCACTAATTTGAAAAGATATATGCACCCTTATGTTTATTGCAGCATTATTGACAATAGCCAAGATATGGAAGCAACCCAAGTTTCCATCGACAGATGAATGGATAAAGAAGATGTGGTACTTATATACAATGGAACATTACTCAGCCATCACAAAGAATGAAATCTTGCCATTTGTAACAACATGGATGGAATTAGAGGGAATTATGCTAAGTGAAATAAGACGAAAAAAGACAAATGCCATATGATTTCACTCATGTGGAATTTAAGAAACAAAACAAATAAAAAACAAAAAACAAACAAAAGAGATAGAAACATGTCCGTAAATACAGAAAACAAACCAATGGTTGCCAGAAGGAAGGGGTGTGGAGGATGGGTGAAATGGGTGAAGGGGACTGAGACACAGGCTTCCAGTTATGGAATGAATAAGTCACACGGATGAAAAGTACAGCATAAGGAATATAGTCAGTGGCATTATATTAACATTCTGTGGTGGCAAATGGTAGCTACACTTGTGGCCAGCATAGCATAACATATAGAGTTGTTGAATGGTGCACACCTGAAACTAATATAACATTGTATGTCAGCTATACTTCAATTAAAAAAAATCTATAGACTTTAGAAGGAGGAAGAGGACATGAAACAGTTTTATTTTTCCTTCCCATGTACACAGGCCCAGTGCACAGAGGCAGAACTGCCACACAGATTTCCCATGCCCTGTTGCCCTGAGGAACAGCGAGGGCCCAACCCCTTCTTGCACACACTGGCCCAGTGCAGGCATAGTGCCGTGGGCACAGTGGGCGTGCACTCCATCTTGATAAATAAATGGTGGTCATTCCATGATAACTGCCCCACACAGCCTTTTTTCTCTGCTATTAGGGACCTGAGCTGAAATCTGTTTCTGAGACTATCTGGGATTGCTTCTGTCAGAGTGACAGCAGGCCAAGGGATTTTTCCCACTGGATTCTTCCCAGTCTCACTTACTTGTCCCATGCCGAGCCTGCCAGGACCATGGTTGAGGAGAGAAACAATTGATTTCCAAGCCCGTGTCTTCAGTGCTACAGCCTGAAGATCTTGGGATATTCTAAGGCCTCAGTAGAGCTTACAGTTAAATTCCATGTTGAGACTTAAGACACACCACCCTCAACACTAGCTTGTTTATGTTCATTTCTTTCAGGCAAGTTATTAGGACACTGGGTGGCAAGTGCCACTGCTTACCTTCAAATTTTGCAACTATTTCATACTTCCAAGAGTGTGTCTTGCCCTAGTATTCAGAGCCTAACTCCATGGAGTACCCAGTAATTGTGGAACACTCATTCTGTGCCAAATACTACACCCATACTTTATGTATGTTGTCCATTTTAACCCATTTTAACATTCAGGGTGGTGTTGTTATTCTCCTTAGTAGATGAAGAAATTGAGGCTCAAAGACTTTAAGTGCCCGAGGTCACCCACTGGTAAAGATCAGAGCTCTACTCTAAACACTTCTTGGGGATGTTTCAAAGATATATTCCATCATTGCCAAATATGGAGGGCATCCTGGTTTGTGCCCTGTGCCATCCCTCTGTGTCCTGGAATCTCTAACAGAGGTAGGGAGAAAGAATTGGGATGGGGCCCTGGGAGCTCAGAATCCAAGACCAGCCGAGGTGACTCCTCTGGGATCTCATTCTAATTCAATGCTTGGTTCCCCCACCCGTTCCACCTTATGATAATCACTTCCTGGGAACCCTAGGGTCTGGGTGACTTATACATATGCAGAGAGATGAGAGATAAGTACTGTCTACTGTAACCACCCAGTTCCCTTAAATGGAACCTAATGGTTTTTTCAGTAGAAGGCAGGACAGAAGGTTACAGCCCCCATCTATTACCTAAATAACAATAGGCATAAAATCAAAGCCATTTGCCCTGTCTTTCCACCAGTTCAGGCTGAATGTGACTCTGAGCCTAAGTTAAGTCAAAGTCATGCATGTTTAATGGGCCTCCCAGAGAGCCATTTACCTCTTCAGTTGTTAAGTTTTCCTTAAGACAATGCTGTCTATGTACCCCACCCAGGCCACCCCCTCCCCTCTGCTAACCAGAGCTTCCCGGAACCCTGCCCTCACACCCCCACAACCTGAATGCCTGCTTGGCATCATCCCAGATGCCAAGGTTCTAAATCAAAAGTCACGAGTGGGTTTGGAAATCCAAGGCAGCCAGCCTCGTAAAGTGATGGGGAGGTGGGGCCAAGGCCACAGTGAAGGTACCATCACCCCCAAGACCTGCCATGCCACGAGGGAGGCTGCCAGCCCTGGGGGGTGAGTAAAACCTGAAATTTGAGGAAGGACAGGTGGGTCCTATTGTGACTAGGGACTAATTACAACACTCCAATCCCAGGCCACCTCACGGCCTTAGGCAGGAATGTGAGATGTATAAAAGGTGGGCAGGCTCAGAGCATCCCAAACTCCTTGGCATCTCCACACTCCAGCTGCTGGCAAATTTGGGTAAGTCAGGCAAAGCAGTGCCTCTCCTTGCAGCCTTGCTCCACATGGTCCCAACCTGGCTGGGAGTTGGCCTGGAGCTCTGGGTGGTTGGTCAGAAAGAAAGACTTAGTTTGGGCATTTCTCTTTACCAAATTGTTGGGGACCAACCAATAGTGGTCTGCAAGCCATCCAGCCAAGAGTGTGGGTAGCTGGGCTGAGATGGGAGAGGAAAGTCTGCCAAGAGACCAGTATCTTGAGGATCCTGCTGGTGTGTTATGGGTGTTGTATCTTGTCAGATGCTGAGAGGGATTCAGTAGAAGGAGAGGACGCATCAGCCATGAGGCAGAGCACCTGGCAGAGTTGTGGTTTAAGGAAAAGGCAAATATAGGGAGGGAAGAAAGAAGACTGCATTGGGGAACAGGGGTGCAGAGACCCCAAGGAGCACAGAGCAGCAGGGACAAGATGATGTGATATAGGGGGAAGGTCCTGCTCCAGGAATTGGGGACCACCATTTCTACCTACTTGTGCTGAGTGGCTGGGGACTATTTACTTCCTTCTCTGAGGTTGGTTTTCCTCAACTGTAAATAAGAATCAAGCTAAAAAGTCCATTTTGTCTCTAGATTCCTTTCTCTTATAATTGTCTTAGAGAAAAGAGATGCTCCTTCCCATTCTTTTTTAATTTTTAGAAATTTATTTAATAAGTCAAAACCTTTACACTGTGCTCATCATGTGCTAGCTACTCTGTGTGGTTGTGTGTGTGCACACACATACATGTATGTATGCATGTTTATATGTATGTATTTTATATACCCATTTAATCCTTACAACAACCCTAAGAAAGGCATGTACAGAGGGCTAAGTAACTTGATCAAAGTCACACAGCAGGTTAATAGTTTAGCCAGGACTCAAATCCTAGGCAATCCTCTTCCAGATTCCATAGTTTTGCCATAAAAGTATATTACTTTTTGTTCTTGCTCTCCTTGTCTTTCCTTCTCCCTCTCTCCCTTCTTCTCCCATTCCTTCCCTGCTTCATTCCTTCCATGTTTCTCTGTCTCGAAAAGAATTGAAATGACTTCCAAGCTTTTGGCCACAACTTATACTCAACACACATTTACACACACATGCATGGATATTTATACACAGACATACAGACCTTAAGTTGTGAAACCATCAGGGCAAAGTAGAAGCAGAGAAGGATGTGAATGTGGCAGGCCCTGTCCTCGGACCCAGAGTGTCTCTATGGTGAAGGCATTCCTCACTTCTTTGTCTTTCTGTTTCCAGTTGTGTGTCAACGAAGAATGTCTCAGCAGAAGCAGAAGCAGTGCTGTCCCCCACCCCAGCAGTGCTGTCCCCCACCCCAGCAGTGCTGCCCCCCACAGCAGTGCTGCCCCCCACCCCAGCAGCGCTGCCCCCCACAGCAGTGCTGCCCTCCACCCCAGCAGTGCTGCCCCCCACCCCAGCAGTGCTGCCCTCCACCCCAGCAGTGCTGCCCCCCACCCCAGCAGTGCAGCCCTCCACCCCAGCAGTGCTGCCCCCCACCCCAGCAAACCAAGCAGCCATGTCAGCCTCCACCCAAGTGCAAGGAGCCCTGTGCCCCCAAGTGCCAACAGAAATGTCCACCCCCTCAACAGTGCCAGAAGTCCAAGCAGAAATAAGACCCCAGCATGCGACCAGAGGCCAAGCTTCCTAGGAAAACAAAGAGCGTAAAGTTCACTGCCCTTCTCTCAGCCATCTGTCAATGCCACTCACCCCAGCTTCTGACTGCAGCCACACTTCAGGAAAAGGCAGCACCAGAAGGGCGGTTTCTTCGATCTCTACTTATTAATTAGCAACTGCAATTTCCACCTCAGACAAGGATCTGGTTCTGAACTGTCTAATCATCCCTATTGACATGTATTTACATCACTATGTCTGCTTCTCGAAAGCTTGGGCAGCATGCGGAACACCTTTCTTACCACCCTCCATCTCTGCTCCTGTTTTCAAACAATTAAATGTAGTTCTTCTGGCACTCATGTCTCAGTCTGATTCTTCTGTTGTTCGACAATGTTACATTCCCGCAGATTTTGTGCCCTGCCCCCACCCCAGAGCCCTAGGGGAGCTGGGCATGTGGTGCAGGCAGAAAACAGGCACGGTACAGATGCGCTGGTGAGCTGTGGGGCATTCCCAGTGGTTCTGCTGTGGGTACGGAGGAAACACATCCCATAGCCACGGAAAATGAAAGCACCACTGGAACCGGGGGGAGATGATGCCCATCTGGAGAACATGTGGGAGAGAAAGCATCCCTGCAGGCTGAGAAAGAGCAAGGGAATCCCCCAGTCAAGAGCTACATAGCAGAGAAGGATTGAGGCAAATAAATTATATTTCAGAGAACAGATTCCAAGGGCTTCTGGGTCCAAAGGAATTGGGAATAAGGCCTTAAAATTTCTCCCATAGGTGAAGAGAAGACAAAAGTTTCTTCAAACTAACCAAATGTGTCATGAGGATGAGCACTGGGTGTTATAGGCAACTGATGAATTATTGAACCCTACATCTGAAACTAATGATGTACTTACTATATGTTGGCTAATTGAATTTAAATTTTAAAAAAGGAGACAATCTATACAGACCCTGTATACTCAACACACCATATCCACCATCAATATGTGATTAAAATCACAGCCCCCATTATTTCTCAGTTGGGGATTTCCCTGAACTATTTCCCCCACAACCCCCCTACTTCCAATTCAGATTTCTGGAGGATTGTGGTAACCTGATAATTCAGAGCCACAGGTAATCCAAACTGCTGGTTCCTATTGTTTCCACTACCCACTCCATCCCTCTCCACCAAACCCCTCTCTTACAAAATAGTCCACAGATTGGGGTATTGGAACCTCCTTTCTTACACCTGCCTCCCCTTTCATGCTTCTAGGCTCCAGGGCAGTCACTGAGAGCCAGCAGAAGTACGCAGAAGGAGGCAGAGAGGAAAATATCATGAAAGGGGCAGAAGGAAGTATAGAGGGAGAGATGTATGCGGATGTGTTCATATTTACATTGTAATGATAGCTGTTAATGTGTATGTGTCTCTCTGGCTGTATTATAGGAATACATTAAGCGATTCAATGGAAACATACCTCCTTGCTAATATTTGAATAGTATAGATTGGATAATGAATTCTTTTAGAAGCATTTTACGTTGTGTACTCTTACTTTGTCCCAGTTTTAACTGAACATTAAGGGAATACTTTTTTTAATTGTAACTCTGCCAATATCTTTATCTAGAGGCCTGTTGCCATTTTTGTCTTTTATGAAATTTTTGTCACCAAGAAAGGCAGGATTACATTTTTTTTCTTTCAGATGGAGTTGATGTAGTGTATTCTTGGTTATTCAAATACTCAGTTTGGGGACTTTGAAATGGTAAATATTTATGGTGTGTAAAAAAGCATGATACATAACTGTATGATCTTAATTACATTAAAATGCTTGCTTGTGTAGATACACACATAAGACCTAGAAGTCAAACTGTAAACTGCTTGTGATTATGGGTGACTTTGTTCTTTGCTTCTTGTGTTTTTCAGTTTCCTTTTATGCGCATGTTAACTTTTAAAAATAAATTTTTTAGACCTAAAAAAAAAAAAAGAAGTCTGGATTACCCCAACACATTATTATAGACCCTGGAGAAGGCAGGTATATATATATATATATATATATAGCTAAAGACCGAAGTTAGGAACATTTAGACTGGGTGGCATACAATTAAGGGATGACTTGGGCGGTACATTTGACAAACACCTCACACCTTGGAATTCAGAGAAAGAGAGAGTGAGAACACCTTGAAAATGAGAACTCATTACCACCCCCACATTCAGAACTGTCATTTCAGCACAGTCTCCAAATGTGTCCTCCTCACCCCCATACATCACCTTCCCCCCACATCTCTCTCATTTGGGCTTTCACCCCTCTTGCCTTACCCTTCCTCACTCTGCAGTGTAACATGAGATTGAATTTCACCTCTCTGGGCTTCATTTAATTTTCTCTTTACTAATTTCCATAATTAGCACACATGAACATGTGCTTGTGTGTGGACCATCTTGTTGATTTTTCTTTTGTCCCCGTCACACTGAACCTGGATTCCAGAACCACTCCTCTTCCACTGTGTGACTTGCAGCGTTATAGAACCTCCCTAGGCTCACTTTTCTCATCGGTGGTGGGGGAGAAGATTAGCTGCTTTTTGGGGTGGAAGGGGGAGTTGTCCAATGAGAATGTAACTAAACAGTGAGCAAGGGTTTGATAAATGTTAGCTGTTGCTTTTGTTGTTATTCTCCAGTTCTGACTGAGCAGCAAGCCTACAGGCAGCACCCTTTGCTTATTCCCACACATTGGAAGACGTGGGCTCCAGAGCTTTAGTGATAAAAAGGTGTAAAGGGGAAGGGCGAATTTCAGGGTCAAGGACAGGACCAATTAAGTAGAGCAAAAGATCAGAGTGGGTATTCATAGGGGGAAACAAGATTTAGTTTAGGTCATAAGTATCCCATTTGGTGGTTGCCCTTTACTTCCAGAATCTTCCCTGTTTTAACACCTGCCCACAAGGGATCCTGCTCTTGAGGCAATCCTGGCAGCTCTAGCCAACAGTGATTCTCAGCTATCATTTGGACAGTCAGCCCTGTCTCTGTGAGGCAAGCCATGCTCCCTGGAGGCAAGAAGGGAGGCTGACAAGCTGAGGAAGCATGTACAGGGGCAAAGTCCTGACTGACACAGGTGTGCCAACTTTTGCACACATTGACACCACCCTACTGAAGTAGGTATGGCTACAGGGATAGAGGACGGAGGTTCAGAGAAGCCCCCTCCTTGCTTGCAGTAATAACAGCCTATAGTGGTGGAGCTGAGATGCAAACTCAGGACACTCTGGCTCTCTGGTCTACATTCTCTGTGACACAGCAAGTGCCCTGACTGTGCTGGTAGCTAGAAGAAGCGTAAAGACTGGATCCTGTCTTTCCAGAACGTAGAACCCTCAATCCATCGGTGAGGCAAAGTCAGCATACTTACAAACCTCCACACAGTCATACTTATTTGCACAAGATTAAGCACTCGTGTGTGTTCACACACTCACATAAATTACACACAGTGGGTTGTTATTCAAGTACATTCTACAACTTTGTAGATTGGTATTGAGCTTCGAGAGCAGAAGCTGGACCAGCATTCCAGAAGCCCTGATGTGACAGTTACGGCCCACCTAGTTTCCCAGTGGTGTAGAGGACTCTGTGGGTTAGTCAGTGTGGTGGCAGGAGCACTGGTGGGCTGGGGAGTTAGTGTGGTGGCTGTTTGCTATCTCTTACAGAAGTGGTTTTAATATTTCAACCATTCAGTCAGCAACACCTGTGTATGCTGGAATATACCTGTTGAATATCAGCCCTGTACACACTCACCCTTGCACACTCACTCATGCTTGCACATTCATGCACATATTCCCACATGCATACATTCATTCATAAGCCCTCACATGAGGTCACAACCAATCACACACTGACACATAATCACATGCTGTCATCACATAGATATGACCACACACTGACACACACTCACAGGCACCTGAACACACAGACACACATGCTCATGGTGTCTCTCCCACTCGTGTGTTGGCCCCAGAGTGTGGAGTCCAGCCTCTATTCTCATGTCCCAGCAGCTTGTCCTCTCAGCTTTTTCTCAGCCTCTGCCGCATTCCAGCAGGGATGTCTGACCATCGCCTGGAGACCCCAGGGGGAAGGGCCGATGCTGGGGCTTGGTAGGGGTGTGTCTTCCTCAAAGAATAGAGCTATATATTTCAAATAAGGAAATCCCCTGAAAGGTGGTGTGGCACAGGAAAAAGAACACCCACCCACCTTGAAGCCTGAGAGACCTGGGTTCAAATCCCTTCTGTTTCTTACTGAGTAACCTTGGCCAACTTAACTTTTCTAAGCTGTAAAATGAGAACCACTCGAACTTCCAGGCCCAAATTAGAAATTCAAGCAGACAGGCAGTGGTGATCTGCCCTTCCTTTCCTCCACAGGCTCCCTGGGAAAGTGAAGACTTCTCTCAGCTGCCAGCTTTTGTACCCCAGGGGATCCCTGGCTGGTGATGGATTTCAGCAGCAAGGCTCCAGCTCTAGCCACCAAGAATCCTTCAGTGGGAGTCCTGCCTGTGGGTGCAGCCCAGGGTGGTCTGCTCCATCTTCTCCTACAGGTTTGTACATGTGTCCTTGTTGCCTGGCATTCCTGGGGGAATCACACACATCTGGCACTGAAGACACAGCAGGCATGGCCTGTGCCTGAATCTGCTGAAACTCCTCCTGGGTCACTGTGGTGCCATCTGGCACTGTATGTGTGGTGTGTGTGTGTGTGTGTGTGTGTGTGTGTGTGTGTGTGTGTGTGAAGGTGTGTCATCTGGAGGTCCTGCCCAGGGGCAGAGAACAGTCATTGTTGATACCCGACTCCTGGTTCCTGGCATGTAGTCCTGTCTAATGGAATATTTATGCCAGCTAACAAGCACCAGACGGACTGATCATGTCTTGTTCTCTGATGAAATAAAAAGGCAACCATTCTTCTCGTTCTCAGCCCTCCAGGCAGCCCTTTGGCTTGAGCGTCCTCTGTCCCAAAGGGCTGATGGGACCATGAGGTTCACCTTCAATGGATTTTAGGAGGCACTACAGCTTCTCTCCTGGACAGAGAGTCATGAGACCCGAGTCACTATCTTGGTTCTGCCATTGGCCTTCTGTGTGTTACTGGGCAAATTATTTCCCTTCCCTGGGCCTCAGTTTCCTAACCTGCACAAGGCCATCTCGGGCTTTGCTGGATTCTTCTTCAGCTTCCTTCCCATTCTGACTCACTAGAAGGTGACTCACTCACTCCAATCTTTATTTAATCTCCCCATCCCCTAAGTAGTCACAGTCACAGAAACCCTTGGAGGTAGGGACAGGGTGCGGCTACCCAGGTATCAGATCACCTTGTATGGCTTTATTGTGGAGGCACAGAGCAAGCTTAGCTAAAATCCACATCTATATTTTAAGATCTCTCAGCCTTAGGACTAACCTGCCTCTCTCCAGGAAATCAGTAACAAGCACAGATTGCTGCCAGTTTTGGATTTATACATATGTATACATATACACATATACATATATATATTTAAAAGGAGTGAGTTACTCTATAAGCAAGGCACTATACTAGGATTTTAACAGTTATCCTATTAATATTCATTACTACCATAAAAAATAACAATTCTTATTTTGCTAATAAGGAAAATGAGACCCAAGGAGGAAACAAACTTTGCCCAAGACTACATAGTTGGTAGCTGAAGAGCTGGGATTCATATATAGATCTGTCTTTCATGCAAGTCCATCTTTTTGACTCATTCTACTTTCCCCTGATGATTGGGCTAGAAACTGTTGCAGGGCAAGCAAGGGCTGAGGTCTTCTCATCTGCATTTCATATGGTACACGATGGAAGAAAAGTCTGGATGACATCTCATAGGGTGCTAAGTTACAACTTCTGACCTCCATGGAACTAATTGGCCAGGAGCCCTTTTTCTTGCTTATAATGGCCTTTGGGAAACAAAGAGGAAATGGCAAGACAAATGCGCACGGAGCTAGAGCTTCTCTGTTGGGAGAGGGAGAGAGATTGACTTGTCATTTTTAAGACAGAGTAACAGGGCGTCTAGGTGGCTCACTCAGTTAAGCATCTGCTTTCAGCTCGGGTCATGATCTCAGGGTCCTGGGATCAGGCCCTGCATTGTCATTGGGCTCCCTGCTCAGAAGGGAGTCTGCTTGTCTCTCTCCCTCTGCCCTTCCCCCACCCCAATTGTGCTTGCTCGTGCCTGCTGGTGCCCACTCGTGCTCACTCTCTCGCTCTCTTGTGCACGTGCTCTCTCTCAAATAAATAAATCTTTAGAAAAAAGACTGATTAACAGCTGTCAGCCACAAGTGCAAGTCTTCACTGAATATTCTTATTTTATTCCTTGCATGAGACTGGGTCAAGGTGGTGGCTTGTGCCTTGGCTCCCTGCAGACAAAGTGTGTGTGTGTGTGTGTGTGTGTGCACATACATGCATGTATACATGCTATTCTCTTTGTGGACAGGCAGGAGAGTGCCACCAGTCACCATAACCTTAATAAAGTTTCCTGCTGGTCTCCCTTCATGTCTTATATTATGAATGGCCTGCTGTGAGGAGAGTTGTAAATGCAGAATCTTGGTTCCAAAGATGCTCATTTTAATACTCCTTAGGACAGACTGGGGGTGGTTAATAGAATAGTGACTGCTTTGCTATGTTAGGGGGCTGGCAACCTGTGGTTGCAGGGCAGGTGGCCTGAAAATGGGAAAGTAATAGGGACAGGATCAGAGAGCAAGGATGGTAAACTTGTAAGGAGGTGAGCAAGGCCGGGTACACACTCAGGACTCCTGCAGGTGCCAACAAAGGAGCCCTTGCAGCCCAGACTCAGGCTGATTATAAGCTCCTCCTACTCTAAAATGACCGAAGGGGGTCTGTCTGCCCTAGGGATGGGGACTAGTAGAAGTATTTTGCAGGAAGACGAGTAGGAGCTGAGTGGTAAATAAAGCATCCTCTGTGAGAAATTTCCACCACTTGAAATTAGAGACAATCCTGTGAGGTCACCAATGGGAATAACCCCTGAGACAGAATGTATGGACATTCAGCCCAATTCTTACATCTCAAGATGCACTTTCCATCTGGAGAGCCTTTGCTAATTGGGGCCTCCTCTTTTACTAAAATGAAGCCAGAGCAGCCTTTAGACAGGACTGTGCTAACAGCTGGATTACAACCAAAGGTTAACAGACACCAGGGTGGCATGTCACCAGATTATCTATTCAATAAAGCTGGTTCACATTCTCAGCATGGGTCCCACTACAAGAGTGCCTCCCTGGCCAGCCCCACCCCGCCTCTATGCTGCAGAGGCTGCACAGCCTCACCAGCCAGGAGCACACTCCAGCATGTGCAAGCTTTCCACAAGTTAGGCCTGTGCTTCACAGCATCTCCCCTGCTCCTTCAGTAACAGTGGTTTGTTAGACTAGTGATTCTTAAAAGGGAAAAGATGGCAGGGGTCTATGCTCAGATATCACCTTTCCCAAAAGCTTCTGGTGAACCCCCAGGGGAGACTAAAATGTCCTACAGTTTCCCTAGTGTGCTGCACTTGGGGGCCTCAAGGCTGTCACACTCTATTGCGTCAACTGTCTTCCTGCCTCACATGGCCTGTTTGTTCACCAAACACAGGGCTTGGCATTGCTAAATCCCCCATAAGCCAATGCTGTACTGCTGTTAAAAACATTGTGTCTATGTCTTCTCAGCAACCCCTCATGTTGCAGTCTATTGACCTCCAAAAGAACCGCATAGTGTGGCCTGTCCACATGGCCTGTGCTAGAGGCTTGAGGAGACATGGGGAGCATATCGTTTAGGAAGAGGCAGCGTGATGCCATGCAAATTTCAGTCTTAGAACCAAACTGATGTAGGCTTGGATTCTGGTCCAGCTATTTACCAGCTTCATGACTTGGGACCAGTTACTTACCTTCTCTGGGTTTCAGTCTCCTCATCAGTCAAAGACCAGTGGTGTTTCTCTTCCTGCAGGGATTAGGGGCAACAATATAGAGAGCCTTGCATTTTATGCAGTAGCTGTTCAGTAAATGGAAGCCTTTGCAGTGAGAGTTTCTCTTGCTCTCCATTCAGTTTGGCTTCCCTGAATCCCACTGAGTCCTTCCCCCATTTCCCATGCACTGACTCCAGTCATTCTGTCTTCATCAAACCCCACCACCATTTTGAGCCAGCAAGGAAGGGACCCTAAAGGCACTGACTCCAGTGGGAAGTAACTGGTCTCTCCTTCTGGAGATAGCATGATCCAGCTTGAGAGGCCATTGGGTTGAGAAGAGTCCCAGCTGAAGTCCTTAGAGTTTTTGCCTGAAGTGAGGGGTAGGAATCACTGAGGTCTCTGCATTGAGGCGTCCCTGCTTCTTGGTCTGTACCAGCCTCCTGAGGGAGGTATTCTTGAAATTGGAAACCATTGCACTAGCTTGGCCAGACCAGCAGGTGGCATCTGCCTCAACTGTCTACGGGCTGACTTGTGATGTGGTTTGGCACAAGGTCTTGTGGTCAGAGTGAGGAAAGAGATGATTTATTTTGTTCCCCAACCACAGACAAAAAGTCATTTGTAGGAAAATATCAGTTGTCCACAAGCAGATTGTCCTTGTTGTGTACTGTGTAAGCCCACATTGCCCCTTCATTTCCCTTTCCTTCCCTTCTTTTCCATCCTACCTCTGCAGTCACATTTGCACATGCACATGTGGACACACACCACACACCACACACACATCCACATCCACACACATCTGAGTCATGGTGTTGGCTTCCAGGTAGTATACTTCAGCATTTACTTTCTCTTTGGGCAGAGTCAAGCAGAAGTAGGAATAGAACCTCCTTAAGAGAAAGAAGACATCTCTTGCATATCCCAGTGTATTGGTCAGGGTAGACCAAGTCATGCTTCAATAACCAAAGAGCCCTCAATCTCAGGGGCTCAAAACAACAAAGTTTTATCTCTCCCTCACCTTAGATGTCCACTGAGGGTCAGCCACAGCCCTGCCACACATTAATTTCACTTTGGGATGCAAAAAGCTTACAGAGCAGCCTCAGTCTGGAGCATGGTCAGTCCTTACGGCAGAGAGGCAAGACAGCGTACTGAGCTGCAGCTCCTAAAGTTTACACTTTATGGGCAAAACAAGTCCATGGCCACAGCTGCTATCACCAATGGGCAGGGTAGGATACTTCCTGGAAGAGAGGAACAGAGGCAGCAAAATCTTTATGAACACAGTGCAGTCTACTCCACCCATGTAAAATGATTCTTGGCTTTCAACACTTTGGAATTACTGATGCCAATGTTGTCTTCTTTTGAGTTGTGAATATCACCCCAGAAAAGCCAACCTTTATCAAGTTCTCCTATATGCAAAGGATGACTAAGGCCCTGAGCTGGAGGAAGGAACCAAGATGGAGAAAAACAGATTCCTGCTATTCACAGACTCATGATCCAGCAAGGAAGCAGGCACAGCCGAAAACAAAGCACATGGAAGGCGTGCTTAACATACGCCAGCAGAAGGGGAGGAAAGGCACCAGGAAGGGTGAGCCCTGATGATGTGGAAGGACTGGGCTCTGCTGCATCAGACAAAGGCTATTGGTGCCCTTCCCAGCCACACACTGGGAGAGCTCACATCTATTAGACCCTGGACTGACCACATATGGTTTGTCTGAACACACATTCATCGTGTATCTACTATGAATGAAGTACCATACTACCACAAATAGGAGTTGAAGGAAAGTAGAGAATGTTCCTACCCTTAAGGGTCTCACAGCTAACACAGGACAGACCAGGGGATAGTTTATCCCCGAACTGCAGAATGGGTGCTAAAACAAGAGTTTCCTGTACAAACACTGATACAAAAGGCAGCCAAGGTCACAGAATGAGGGATGTTCAGAGAAGAAATGAACTAGTGTCTGAGATTCTAAGATTAGCCAGGCACAGATTAGGAATAGGCCCTCCAGGCAGAGGGAGTAGCTTATTGGCAGAAGAATGAGAAAACAGCGCATTGTTAAGAAAACAACCTGTTAAGTAGTTCATCAAGGCTTATGGCTGGAACAGTAGAGCACTTATACAGAGAGAAAGGAAGGTGCAGTGATGGGAGAGATGAGACTGGAAGCCTTCCCAGGGGTCTAGAGCGTGAAGGCCCTTTGAAACCATGTCAGCAACTGTGGACTTTATCCTGAGGCCTATGGGAAATTACTGAAGGCTTCGGGCACCAAGTGGCTTGGTTACTATGGATATGAGGTATTGTCCCACCCCTTCCCTTTCCTCCCACTCTGGAGGGATGTCTGGGGCAGGGTGGTGTATTTGTATACCATTCTACCGAATATGTGCAAGGCCAGCCACAGCTCAGGGTGGCAGCTCAGAGCTCTATGAGCCCTGGTCCTACCTTGGGGTGTCAGTCATCTCCAGGTACTGTCTGAGCTGAGTCTGGCAGCCCTTGCTTGCTTCTTCCTTCTTCAGCCACTTCCTCAAGGAAATTCTCTGCGGTCAGAGAGTAGGGCATCAACCAGGCAAACTGGCCCAACTTGTGGTATCTGCTAATTTGTCTGTTTGGTTTGGTTCCCCATCTCAGCCACCATCTCAGAGACCCCTTTCTTTGGCCTGAGGGATAATTTGAACCCCAGCTCCTTGCCCCCAGGGCCCAAAGCTCAGGGAAAAATCAGGTTCCTCAGTGCACAGTTCCATAAATGGAAATGTCCTTTTGCCCTAACCACCTTCTTCCAGGAAGAGAGCCACTGTTCCACCATGGTAGCCTCTGTCCGGACTTCACCTGAGGTTGTGTCCAGTAAGCTCAGCTGACCAGGGATGGAAATCACAGTGAACCCCTAAGTGATATAAAGCAAACAAATTAAGAGATGGTTGTCCAACTCATAGGATACACTTCTTAGGGACTCCTATCCAGAGCATTCTTTTTTTTCTATACCATTAACCCCAAAGGGGGCTTTTTTTTGTTATACTGTACCAGGATTTGTCTTTCAAATTAGCCATCAGACAACCAAGTCAGCCAAATGATCAGGAAATCAACTAGTCAACCACTCATCCAGACAGCTAATCAGTTTTTTAGTGTACTAGCTAGGCAGCTAATTTGTCAGCTCATTACTCACCCTCCTTCTTTCACTCACTTCCCGACTCACTCACTCAACAGCATCCTCCTTTAGTAATTGGACCACCCACTCACCAACTAGCTAGTGTGTTCACTGGCCAAGCACCAGTTCTTACCAGGGTAGAAGTTCTGTCCTCAACATCCTTCCTGCCCCGGGAAGCTTGCAGTTTGGCTGGCTTTAAAGAAGCCAGGGAAAGAAAGGGAAGGGGTGGGACAATACCTCATATCCATAGTAACCATGCACACACACACACACACACACACACACACACACACACACACACACACAGGTACCTGGGCCCCTTACAGGTGTGGATGATGTCAGCATAGGTCTTCAAAGATAATGCATGTGGTTGGATAAACAGAAAGAGCTGAACCGCAGCTCTACTTCTCTAAGTAGAGAAGACAAGCATCAACCTGAACTTGAAAAGAAGGACTAGTTCACAAAGCATCTTGAGACTTCATCGATTCAGACTGTTAAGCCAAAATGTCTAACTGTGGGTTTATCATTCAGTTTAACTCATTCATTGATAAATCATTCAGCCATTTATTTAGGCATTCATTTGTTTTTCCATATTCATAGAGTGGATATAATATGCGTTTGGCTAGTATAGGGGGGTAGATGATAAACACACGCATATATGATGAGGGTGAAACAGCTCCTTCCATCAAGGAATGTACGTGTGATGCTAAGATTAGTATATAATTTATACATATTCAAGTCAAAACATTACATAAAAAGTGTTCATAGTTCATATAAATAAAAAGGGGTGGGTGTTGAGCAGAAGAGGAAAACACATCTTTTGGGAAAGATTTAGGAAAGAGGTCACAGAGAAAGTAATATTTAAAATGCTTCCTAAAGATTACCTTGAACTTCACTGGGGGATTTGAGAGTAGTGTGCCATTACAGATCAAATGATTTGAGGCAAGAGAGCATGAGGTGAGTTTTGGGAATAACAATGTCTGGGGCTGAGTTAAGGGAAGCTGGGAGCCAAGGTAGGAATTAAAGGTGGTGTCACCTTGTGCAGGATTTTCCAACAGTTCATACCCTCTCTCCTTCTTCCAGTGCCTTAGCCATTCTCACACATAAGTGTTAGGATCTCTCTCCCTGCTTCAGGCTAACCAGGGTTAACTGCCTGTATCCCTGCAGTCACTTATCTTTCCCACAGCAGATGCCTCTGATCAAGATGGCACTCTTCAGCTGAGCCCAAATGCAGCATCAATGCCCTCCACTCAGGATTAATCCCCCAAGGAGGAACTCGGCTGCCTTCCCGGACCCATACATTTATAGAATGGAAGCTCAGTGGGACCCTCGAGGGAGTTGTAGCCAGTCTCCTCATATTGGAAAACAGGAAAATCGAATCTGGGAAAAGTTAAGGGCCATGTCTAAGACCTCACAGCCAGTAAGGGGTGAGTATCAGTGAAGCAGTTTCTTAACTCCCTTGGCTCCTTCCCTTGCCTCTAACCACACCATGTCATGTCCAAGGAGAGGGTGACAAGTGCTTCAGCTCCACTCAACTTCCAAGAGGCTAACCTTGGCCATCTTTCCAGAGGTGGGCACTTTGCCCACACACTTCTCCTTTTCCACAGCCAGTCTTCAGCTTCCACAGGTGACAGTCTGTGGGTGTTGTGTCAGAACTAGCCTCTCATCATTGAGGACTATATTTACCCCTTTATTAAACTCCTAGGACTGTCGGGGATCTTATAGAAATATATCATGGAGGGGTGGGAGGGGGAGGTAAATTGCTCACATATTTCTGGAACTTTATCCTTTCCCTCTTCTCTCCCTCTTCACTACTACTTCACAGAATACCAAACACCAGTAACTGAGCATCTTATTTGCAAATAGAAAAATCAGAGGCTGAAACAATTCATGCTGCAAATGGATTTCCCACATTTAAAAAGGTCACGAGGGCTAAGTAGTATCTTCTAAAGTTTTTGTTGACAGATTGTCAAGTAATTAGTGGAGAAAGGAACTTGAAACAGAAATGTCCTAAATAGTGACTGCTAGTTGAGTATGTACCAGAACTCAAGATGAAACAAATATGACATGATTATGATTTTTTAAATGAAACACGATTTGCTCAGTTTTAAATGTTTATTTTACTGAACAGGCAGCTGAAATACAGGAATGCTGGCAGGCCCAAACTCCACTGTCCTCCCTGCCAAGCACGGTTCTCCCACCCTAATAGCCTCTCATGAGTAAACCAGAGCTTTCCTTTTTTTTCTTCCCTTTTCTTAGTTCATCCTTACAGATAGCATAATAAATATGTTCCATTTGTGTCCAGATGGAGCCATCAACAACCCTTCTTTCCCCCCAAAGTACCCTGGTGGTAGAGATGTGTCTAGATTGATAGTTAAGTGATTATCACTGTCTCTGGCAGGGTCCCCTCCCAGGGTCAGGTCTCTCTATCCTAGTCACCCCACTGTTTGTCCACAGGGTAGGGCTGGGGTTTCTCAAGCTTTGACTCACCTTCAGAAATGAGTCTTGCCTATGTCCTCCCCTCCCTGATGGAGTCATGGCACACACCTGTTCTCAGGTGTCTGTTCTCTAGGGAGGCAAGATGCAGAGCCTGGCTTCCTGGTTTGAGTCCAACATGGCCCTTTGAGGATGAAAGAGCAGATGCCGGACTCAGGACTTGCCAGGCAACAGTGCCAAGACCGGCCTGGATGGCAGGGGTGGAGTCGCTGGTCCACTGAGTTTCTCAGGGCCCACCTTCCCTAGACGGTGACTTATATGGGCTGGTTTGAGGGGTGCCAGCAAGCCTCCCCTCCTCCTTTGAAAGAATGATCCGCTCCCCAGCCAGCCAGGGTGTCTGGAAATCAATGGTGACAGATGTAAGAGACTTGGGACAGCCCTATTTTCTGGATTCCAGATTCATCCACCATTGGAACCAGCTCTTGCATTTATAAAATTTATCATACAATTAGTTTTCTTCATAGAGTATTGTGAAAACTTGTATACGGAAGTGTTTGTAAGTTGAGTGACTAATAAAACTGCACCCGTGTCTAGCAGTGTGGTGGCAAGGGACTGGTTAGGGTCTCTTAGAGGAGGGAGGGAGACAGGCTTGTTGGGAAAGATGATACCAAGTGCCAGGGAAGAACGAAAAGAGGTGGGGCAGGAAGAGGTAGAGAACCAGCTTCCTAGTTCTGTCATTAATAGCCTCTGAAAGAAGCTGCCTAGTACTCAGGCACTTCAGTTGACTGAAAATAGCTGTGAGGTCAGGAGCCCTGTGATCCAGCTTTGCATTCGACATTAGCCACTGTGTGACCTTGGGCCAAGTGTCAGTTTCCCTTCTATAAAATGGAGATAATGTGGCTAACGGAAAGTTGAGTGCCAGGGTTTTGGGAAGTTTGTGTTGGATGCATATGAGCTTGACTGCTCCTATCCATATTCATGACCTAGAGGTCACAGCCTCTTCAAGGCCAGCTATATTTGGCTATCTACCCCAGCCACTCCTGGAGCATCCTCTGAGATGAGAGTATGATCATTGTTATACCCCAGGTTGCATCACCAGAGAGAGTTCTCAAAACTAAGCAGGAGATGTTTATTGACCAAGCAGGAGGCCAGTGAGCAGACTGGGAAAAATGAGGAGTAAAGTTGATTCTAGAGAAGCCATGTGGGTGCCTGAGATATGAAGGGAGGGCGTTGTCACTCCACTCGTAGGCAGCACACATACACTGATGCCTCCTAGGTGCCAGGCATGTGAGAATGCCTTGCCTTGTGTCCATGCCAAATCTGTCTTTGCTGCATGCTTCCCTTCTGGAGATCTTGCATCTAGATGAGCAGAGTGGAGTGGGAACCTGGAAGTGAGGCATGGAGGTGGCAAAAGTGGAATGCAGAACATGGAATCTGGAACTCAGAACCCAGAATGTTACTTTTTTTTTTTTAGAATGTTATATTCTTAAAGTTGATAGGCTTAAGATGTCCATCGACAGACGAATGGATAAAGAAGAGGTGGTATATATACACAATGGAATATTATGCAGCCATCAAAAGGAATGAGATCTTGCCATTTGCAACGACGTGGATGGAACTGGAGGGTGTTATGCTGAGTGAAATAAGTCAATCAGAGAAAGACGTGTATCATATGACCTCACTGATATGAGGAATTCTTAATCTCAGGAAACAAACTGAGTGTTGCTGGAGTGGTGGGGGGTGGGAGGGATGGGGTGGCTGGGTGATAGACATTGGGGAGGGTATGTGCTATGGTGAGCGCTGTGAATTGTGCAAGACTGTTGAATCACAGATCTGTACTTCTGAAACAAATAATGCAACATATGTTAAGAAAAAAGAAAAAGAAGAAGATAGCAGGAGGGGAAGAATGAAGGGGAGTAAGTCAGAGGGGGAGACGAACCAGGAGAGACGATGGACTCTGGAAAACAAACTGAGGGTTCTAGAGGGGAGGAGGGTAGGGGGATGGGTTAGCCTGGTGATGGGTATTAAAGAGGGCACATTCTGCATGGAGTACTGGGTGTTATGCACAAACAATGAATCATGGAACACTACATCAAAAACTAATGATGTAATGTATGGTGATTAACATAACAATACAAAATTATTAAAAAAAAAGTTGATAGGCTTGTGGGGAAGGGGGCTAAGGCCTGGCCAGGTTAAGAAATTAAGGGAAGGGCTAAACTTTAAGTGAGGCTGATCCTGAAAACTGAGCCACATATGGTAGAAAGCTCAGGAAAGATCCTGAGTCATGGCCCCACCTAGCAACAGTCACTTGTCTGCCACAGAGAAGCCGGCCACCGTGATGTAGAGGAGATGAGCGCTCGGCCAGGGCCCCTGCCCAGCTCCACCCCTGCTTGCTCCATGTTGTTGAGCAAGTCAGTTAACTCCTTTGGATCTACTTTTTTCAAACTGTAAAATCAGATTTACACTACCTGACAGGACTGCCATGATAATTAAATAGTGCAAGGGTTTGAAAATGCTTTGGAAAATACTTCTAGGTATGTCTACCATTTCTCAGGCTGCCTTACACTTCTGCTCTGATAATGACAAAAATGAGCACATCAATGCCTCTTGTCAGGCTAGATCCTGAGGTTTGAGGCTTTAAGTACAAAGGTAGACCAGCTTCCCAGAACAGTCCTGCCTTCTCCACCACAGGGCCTTTGAGGCCAAGTGGGGGACCAGGGCTCCTTCCTGTCATCTAAATAGGTCCTTGAGTAAATTGCCAGATTTAGCAAATAAAAATACAGCCTGCCAAGTTTAATTCAAATTTCAGATTAACAAGTAATTTTGTATTATAAGTATGTCTTATGCAATATTTGAAATATACTTTTACTAAAAAAATTCTGATTAAGGAGCACACTTGATATAATGAACTCTGGGTGTTATATGCAACTGATGTATCACTAAACTCTACCTCTGAAACTACTAATACACTACATGTTAATTGATTTTAAATAAAAATTTTTAAAAATTCTGTTTACCTAAAATTCAAATTGAACTGGGTGTCCTGTATTTTACCTGGCAACTCTACCCCAGAGGCTAAATTCTACCCCACCCTCTGCCCACCACTAATACCCATCAGCAGCTGATTCCTGGTGGGCAGGTGAGGGATAGCAACACCATGTTGATTACGCTTGGGGGGGCCCATTCACATTCTTGTCCTTGTGCTCAAGGAGAAGCTTCCTAGAACACATTGCAAACAGTCCCTGCTGGGTTGGGAAAATCAAAGGCACCGTGTAGTGGGGCAAGGGTGGGGGACCTCTGGGAGGAGACTTTTGACTTCTTCTGATGTTTGGGTTCTCTGAATCATCCAGACCTGAGTCCCTGTCCCATTTCTGCTATTAGCCACATAATCTTTCCCAGCCTCACTTTTCTCATCTACAAAATGATAACAATGACATTTGCCTTATGGGGCCTATAAATTTACAATGAAACAGCGTAAAGGGGCGCCTGGGTGGCTCAGTCGGTTAAGGGGCTGCCTTCGGCTCAGGTCATGGTCCCAGCGTCCTGGGATCGAGCCCCGCATCGGGCTCCCTGCTCAGCGAGAGCCTGCTTGTCCCTCACCCTCTACCTGCTGCTCTGCCTACTTGTGCTCTGTCAAATAAATAAAAATTTTAAAAAATCTTAAAAAAAAAAGAAGAAGAAGAAACAGTGTAAAGAGTGATCTCAGCAGTAGGCGGTGCTCATGGCAGTGCTAGATCTTAGTGCTCAACAAATGGCAGTAATAGCAGCAAAGGTGATGCTCAAATTTTTGCCAGAAGTGACCCAAACCCATATTTCCTCTCCTCCTCCTCTTTCCTCAATCAGCAAACAGCACCTCAGATTTGTTCTTTTTTTTAAAGATTTTGATTCCTTGAGTTTGAGCAAACACCTTAGGTAGGTGAAGTCCGCTTAGCTAGATGGGAACCCGGAAGGCTGTAATATCTGGGGGTGTTTCCCATCAAAACAGGCCAGTAAAGCAAGTCCCTGGAGGAAGTGCAGGTGGGAGAAGTGGGTGAGGAATTCCCTGGAAGGAGATAATCAGGGCCATGCCAGGAGCCTGAGGCAGGCAGGGAGCCTTATAAAATTTCCAGGAGAGGATGGCCTCCTACCTGTGTTCAGCCTCCTCTCCTGGGGTCCTGCTTGAGCTTCTGGTAAGTGGGAATGGATTCCTCCTGCTGGGACCTGCTGGGCACTTCCTCCTTCTTGAACTGTCTCCAGCTGCTAGGCAAGCTCCTGACCTATTCATGGGTAATCAGAGAAATGACTTAAGCCTCGTGACAATTAAAGAAATGTCATGCTATTTGTTACTTAGGAAACTCAGTCTCCATCCCTCACCATTGCTGAGTATGACTAATTACCTGATTCTGGGTCTCACTCCCAGGCAAGGTGATTTTTCCTCATTGAGGGGAGATATAGAACTGAAGCGTTTTGTAGCAATTCTGAGCTTCCTCCAAACATTCTCAACCTTAAAAAGCTGTCTTTTCGGCCCTAAGAGCAAGCTTTTTCATATGTTGCTTTTAGGTTTACAGAAACAGGTATATTACGTAGTGCATTTTACACTGTGCAGCTCCCATGCCTCACTATCATGATTACGACCCGGAACCTATGTTTCCCTTTATAATCACGAATTTAGAAGAGAGGAAGGCTGCTAACAAACAAAACCAGAGACACACGCTGGAGCTGGGAAGTCCTCAGAGACCTTTCCAGATCAGCATCTTCCAAATAAGAGCATGGAGGTCCAGAGAAGTCATACTGGACATCAGGATAGCGTAGCAGAAGGATGAAGGGGAGAGGATCACAATGGGTGCATGTGAGTCAATCCATTGACCAATTTGAGGCTATTAATCACTTATCATGTCCTTGGCCGTTGAAAGGAAACATTGCTCTAGGAGTCAGAAGGGAGGGGTGGCAGACAGAGCCCTTCTCGAAGTGTCCATTGCCTGGGTTTCTTTCAGGCTCCCCTGTTCCTGCAGCAATGTCTTAGCAGCAGCAGTGGAGGCCGGGCCTGCCCCAGAAGGCCCAGCAGCAGCAGGTGAAGCAGCCCTGTCAGCCACCCCCTGTCAGATGTCAAGAAACATGTGCACCACAAACCAACAATCCATGTGCTCCACAGCCCAAGAAACAATGCCCACCCAAGGGCACAGTGATCCCCACCCAGCACAAGTGTCCCATGTCCCAGCAAGCCCCCAAGAATAAACAGAAGTAAGGGCGGACTGGGGTACTGCCTGCCCGACATCCAGGCTACCAGATGGAGCCTTCTATTTCTCCTGTGCCTCTTCCCTCCAGCCCCAGGAGCTGCCTTCCTCTCCCACCCCCTCCTGCCCAGGGTCCAGTGAAGCATTGTCAGGATTTCTTCCCATTTAGCCTTGTTCAAGTCTTCATCCCACCCTGATGCTCTCTGAGGTAGATATGAGGAGGTCTCATCCTTTCCAGCTTTCAGTTTGGCCACAACTGGGGCCCCATCCATGCCCCCAAAGCAAGGGATGCATCTGGGCTTCTTCTGGAGTTCCACTCTGACTAGTGGGGACTCCAGAGGCTGAGGCACAGCTTCTGTCTTATTGCTTCCTCCAGCTCCCCCTCACTGCGGTTCTCTCCTTTTGCCTCCCCTAATAAATCTGTGCTTCATGTAATTGTGTCCTACCCCAGTCTATGACCCATTCATTGATTCAGAGGGAACATTTTGGGGGAGTGAGTGTGCAAACACACATGTGCGGGGAGTACGTCCTCATGGCTCTGGTAATTGATGACAGAGTAGGTCAGATCCTGACACATTTTACTTAAAGGAGAGGGAGAGAAAGCCCAGGGGCTATTTGACAAGAGTCTGGGAGACCCTTGCTAAGTAATCTTATCTACAGAAGGAAAAAGGGAAGAACAGCTTAGTTCCTACCATTAGAAGCCCCCAGCCTACCTGACAAATGTGATTTTGGTCTCTTGGAAGTTGTCATTCTAAAAAGCAGAAAAAACATACATATATGATGAAAGAGTACCTCAAAGCACATCTAAGAACATGTGCAAATGAATTTTTCATGTATTTGTTTATGTGTTTTCCATTCATTTATTCATTAATTCATACTCAATCACTGAGCCATCTAATATTTAGCAAGTTCTGCTGAGTTTGGTTCTCCACTCTGCCATGCTGGCTTTTCAGAGCTCTCTCAAGACAGTCTATCCTGAGTCTCAGTCTACTCTGGATGTCATGGTCATTTTCTTACACAGGGAAAGGTAGTTTCAGGGATAGTCATGTACATAGTATGTGTAATTTTACAATTGGCCTTGTCAGTTAGTCCAACTTTATGTGGCTTATAAAAGAAGTCCTATTTTTACAGCTGGCTTCCTCACTCTGGTGCAAGACTGATTACTTGTATTAGAAAGAAGCCATTTTCTCCATATATAAAGAGATGAGTTGTGAAGACAAGGCCCTGGGTGGGCAGGAACAGCCACACATGTAGCCAGAATTTCTCACTTGAGCTTTATTCTTCCCTTGGGATTTGCTCACTGAATTCTAGGTGCCACCACAGGCAAGGGAAATAATAAATTGCTTCTTCATTGAACACACTGGACTAAAAAGGAATTAATAACCATGTCCTCCATGTCCCCTTAAAGTTGCCATTCATGGCTACTATTTCCTAATTACTAGGGCTAGCAGATGTGCATAGAGTAGCTAATTGGCAGGACAGGGAATGACTGAAACAAGGAGTTCCTCGGCTACAGTCTGAGTCTCAGGTTATTAGCTCAGTGGGGAAGGAAACACATCCATGCCTTCCACACCAATGGCCAAGGACAAAGTCCTACTTCTCTGTGAATATGTGAGAACCCATTCCCTGCATAAGGAACTTCCCCCCTCTTCTTTTTACCTTTTGGCCCCCTTCACTCATCTCCCCCTACTCCACCTGTCTCCCAGCTCTAGCAACCACCAATCTGTTCTCTGTGTCTATGAGCTTGGTTTGTTTTTGTTTGTTTATTTAGATTCTACATCTAAGGAGACGATATATATATTTTTTTCCTCTGACTTTACTTTATTTCACTTTATTTCACTTAACATAATGCCCTCAAGATCCATCCATGTTGTTGCAAATGGCAGGATTTCTTTCTTTTTCATGGCTGAATAGTATTCTAAGTGTGTGTATATATACCACAATTTCTTTATCCATTCATCTATTAATGGACACTCAGGTTATTTCCATATTTTGTAAATAATGTAAGTTAATTGTAAATAATGCTGCCATGAACATGGGGGCGCATATTTCTTTTCAAGTTAGTGTTTTCATTTTCTTTTGGATAAATACCTAGAAATGGAATTGCTGGATCATATGGTAGTTCTATTTTTAATTTTTTTGAGGAAATCCCATACTATTTTCCATACTGGCTGCACCAACCAATTTACATTCCCACCAACAGGGCGCAAATGTTTCCTTTTCTTTACATACTTGCCAACACTACTTCTTGTCTTTTCGATAATAACTCTTCCAACAGGTATGAGGTGACATCTCATTGTGGTTTGATTTGCATGTCCTGATGATTAATAATGTTGAGCATCTTTTCATGTGCCTGTTGGCTATCTGGATGTCTTCTTTGGAAAAATGTCTATTCTGATCTTCCCATTTTGTAATCAAATTGTTTTTGCTATTGAATTGTAGGATTTCTTTTTATATTTCTTTTTATATTTTGGATATTACCTCTTTATCAAATATATGATTTATAATTTATAAATTTATAAATATTCTCTCCTATTCAGTAGGTTGCCTTTTTGTTTTGTTGATAGCTTCCATTGTTGTGTTCCCCAAAAATAACATTCAATTTTGACACCTATGTTTTCTGGTTCATGCTATTCCTTCTGCCTAAAAGGAATTTCTCTGCTCTGCTCTCTAGGACACCCTCTTAGTTTTAAAGGTCTAGTTCAAACATTTCTATGGAACCTCATTTAACATTTTAGAAAGAACTGATACCTTCTATAAGCTCTCATGACAACTTTGTACAAGTTTCTATTAGTAATACAATTATTGTAATTATTTTATGAATAATGCATATAATTATTTTTTGCATTATAATTCACTTTTATGTGTTTATTTCCCCTATTAAATTATGAGCCTTTGAAGCCTGTGGGTATTACTGATCTTATAACCCCAACTTCTGCTTCTGAGTGGAATGGGATAGCTTGTAGCAAATCAGTAGTCTAGTGCAAATCTAGAATAAATTAATAAGTTATCTGAATTCAGATGAAGACCTTAAGACCCCAGAGGAAGGAGAACTTCAGAGGTGAGCTGAAAAAAGTATACCCTGGCATCATTTGTGGATTCTGGGCATGAGGAGAACAATGAAAACCTGGGTTTTCCACTGTGGCAGACTCTTGCTGGTGGACAGAGAAACCCAAGAGTCAGTGGATGCTTTCTGGGACTTCAAGCAAGTGACTGCTTTTTTCCACTCTTAAAATTTAGTGAATTCTTGGAACGTTCAGGTCAGGACACTAAAATCCTAAATAGAAAGTTTCTGAAAAGCAGAGTGGAATTCTTAGTAGATTTATGAGATAATGATTGGCCTTTGTGACCTGCTGGGGAGACAGGCCCTGGGAAATATACCAGATTGACAGAACTGTTAAAACCACAGGAAAATCTAATCTGTTATGATAGAAGTTAGAATAGTGGTTATCCCTGGTGAGAGCACTGACTGGAGGGGGCATGATGGAGCTTTCCGGGTTTCCAGAAATGTTCTGTCTCATGGGTAGTGGTGACATGGGTGCATAGCTATACAAAAAATTCACTGAGCTGTACTTATGATTTGTACTTTTTCTTAACCTCAATGAAAATAGAGACAACATTTTACAATATATACATGTATTAAATCACCATATTGTGCCCCTTAAACTTATACAATGTTATATGACAATTGTATCTCAATAAAGCTAGGGGTAACAAAGAAACCAAAACAATAGCATCAATTAACTTAACAAAATTTTCTGAATGATATTTGAGACCTTTATACTAAAAGTATAAGTATATATAAGTATATATATATATAAGTATATTTGTTAAGAGTTAACAAATGCAGATATGTGTCATACTCATGTATTGAATATGGGTCTAATACAGTCACACAGACACAATCATCTGACTCATTACAAAGAAAAACAACAAAGAAAAAAACAATAGCATTTACAAACAAATGAGAAAAGAAAGTTTTTTTCAATAAATTGTGTTGAGTCAAATGAGCTTTCATATGAAACAGGTACATCTTAACTTTCATCTTGGGCATCCATAAAAATAATTCCTGATAAATTATAGATATGAATTTAAAAAGTAAAACAACATAAGATTTTAGAAGAAAGCACAGAAGTAAGTTTTACTGACCTTGGAGTAGGCAAAGATTTCCTAAATAACACATAAGTGTTATGTAGAAAAAAAAATTAGTAAGTTTGACTACATTAAAATAAGAACCCTATTCAACAAAAGATACTATTAAAAGACACAAAGACACAGACTGGGAGAATTTTACACACACACACACACATATGCATGAGTGTATATTATATAAATGCATATGTATATGTGAAACAGAGCACACAAACAACTCCTAAAATCAATAAAAACTACAAACAACCTACTGGGAAAATGGGCAAAGATTTGAAGAGGTGATTCATGAAAGAATGTCCAAATGATCAATAAACATATAAAAAGTTACTGAGATATTCAAATTAGATACAGCTACACAATACAGTATCTTGGCAAAAATTAAAAACATAGAAAATGCCAGGTGTAGGAGAGGGTATGGGTAAATAGCAGCTCTCCTGCACTGCTGATGGGGGTGTAAATTGGAGCCACTTTGGAAAACTATCGGACAGTATTTTCTGAAGTTGAATAAATGCACCACTATCCTAACAAGTTCACTCTTTAATGTATATACAAAAGAAATTCATACATTTGATTATAAAACATATAGATGAAGATGTTCATAGTAGCAGGACTCATGATAACCTCCAGTTGAAAATATTAATTACAGAAGCATGGATCAATTAATTGTGGTATATTCATACAATGAGACACTACGTGGCAATGAAATTGGACACACACTACATAACATAGATGAGTCTCACAAACACATCCCTGTGGAAAGAAAGCAGACAGTAAGAACATACAGAATGACCCCATTAATGTATGGTCAGAAAACTGGCAGGTGAGATGAGGAAGCTCTCGGGACACGTCACATTCTGCGTCTCTCTCTGAGTACTAGACAGATGGGTGTGGTCACTTTGTGAAAATTCATTGAGCTATGTGTATTTTCCTATATAATATTGTACTTCTAAATTTTTTTAAAGTGAATTTAAAAAGTACTCAGACAATGCTTCTATCCTAACTGACTTGCCAATGATGACTTTTCTCACTGTCTGTACATACTTCACTCATCTCCCACCCCATTCTGTCTTCAAACTCCATCCACAACAAATCAATGAGATTGAAATAACATTTCTGCTCTTCTGAGGAAAGGAAAGTATACTTAGAAAATCTCTAAATTGTCAGTAGGGGAGGAATCTCACCACCCTCTCCTCCCTCTATTCCAACTTCTCATCATTCCACTTGCCCAGAAAATTCTCTCCACCCCAGAACAATGCCCCCTCTGATCCCCCAAATATGCCTCTTTGACATAAGAATTATTTTGAGCTGAAGACAATTAGGAAACAGCAAACACAGAAAAAGCTCCCATTTTCTGCTAGAGGCAGACTATAAATTCTCCTTCTACTGGAGCAGACTCCAACCAGACCAGAGATGGCATCAGAGGAATCTGCAAACAAACCTTCCTCTTTAGTTCCTTCCTATATATTTACCTTCCCACAATTTGGTGCCTTGGGAAGCCTATCTTGTCATTTCTCTACAAATGTATTGTTCTTTGTTGAAGAAGCTATACAAGCCACAGTCCTGGGCTTATATGGCTTACTCTTTGTCTTAGGTTCCTCCCTGGAGGTAGGCACTATACAAATTAATAAGCTGTTGGGTCTTTTTTTTAATCTTGTTAATCTTTCCTTTTATTTTTTAAAGGGTATGAGCTAAAAACCTAAGATGGCTAAAGGTACAGATTTCCCCTACTATCCAAAAGTAAAGGATTCCTGTGAAAATTTTGGTAAACTAAAAGGGCATGAAGCAAAAAAACAATGGCCATTAATTTAATATGGGAAATTTTTTTAGCATTACCAACCCAAAAAAACAACCACTCTTAGGGCTTTCTGATACCTTAGGACACATCTTGCTAAAGGATGCATAAATTAAATGGAGATGAAGCACAGGTGCTTATGGACACAGTTGTGCAAGAACTTTAATTTCCCACAAGAATTTTCCACAAGAAAATTATGGAATGTTCTGAGTCACTGCAGATGAGTTGCCAATAGTCAATGTACTACAGATCCTGGTGGCTGGATGCTGAGACACTGAGTGCATTCCTGGGCAATGAGCTTGGCAGGGCTACTAAAAGAGCGCACTGCCTCTGTGAGGGCTCACTGCAAAACAAAACCTTAACACTGTTTTTACTTTTTGCCCTTTTTTCCTAAACATGACAATTTCTTCAGATTTCTTTTGGTTAGTAAAAGTGGAGACTAATGTAGGTCTTTGGTTTAAAAAAATGGTATAATGCAAACTTTTGAAAAGTGAGGAATATCTGTGGTTTTGCCTCTGTCCTACACCAGCAAAAATTCTCCATACCATGTGCACGATGGTGTCCAGGCAGGTGACATGGGACAATCTACTGATTCCAAGCCACTGGCTCTAGGACCTGCCCAGCCAAGCCAGCCAGAGGTTGAGCTATGTGCATTTTCCTACACAGGATTAGTGTCAAGTGCCTAAAACAAAACTTTTGATGATTCTTTGGAAAGAGAGTTGGGTTCAAGAGTGTGTGGAAGTACTTAGCCTTCCTTGGATGGGACTTAATTGCTTCCCAAGGCTCCCGGTGTCCTCAGGTTAAATACCCACATCCATCAGCATCTAGTTGCATCAACATCAATATGTACCCAACACCCACTTCACCTCCTTTCCACAGGGAGGAGTTCAGGGCCCTGGAGCTGTCTGGTTTCAGAATAAGGATTCAGCCATTCTGTTAGAGAAGTGATTCTCAACCCTGATAGTGTCTGAGGACTTGTTAAAAATCCACTGGTTAGAACTAGGGGGAGCCCAGATAGGGACATTTTTTTGAAAAATACCAGATGATGTCCATTGCAATCAAGGGAGAAAAGCCATTGGATTGAGAACCTGGTGTTCCCCCAGTTATTTGATCATAAAACCACCTGATGGACACTTTAGAAATACAGATCCCCGGGCATTCCCTTGTTATTTCTATGTCATTAGGATAAAAAAGTGATAGTGGTACTTTTAACAAGCATGATGTTTATGCTTAAGTCAGTTGGGGAAACACCCTTCACCGATGGTATTGGGTCCCAGAAGCTCACAGCCAGAAGGCTGCTTATTCCCCACCAGACTTCATAAAAGATGGGACTTCATACTTGACATTTGGTTGTGATTCAGAAAATATGTGTTAGATAAATGACTAAATGACTACTTCACAAACCAAGAAAATTATAGTATGTTCTGAATCACGGGAGATGAGTTTCCAATAATCAATTTACTTCAGACCTTAGGGGGAAGAAACACACGTGATAGCTAGTAACCGTCTACTATGTTCTAGTCACTATAGGAGTTGCTTTGCATATGTAATCTCATTTAATAACAGCTCTGGAAGCAAATATTTTCATTCCTAACTTATAGGTAAGATCAACTGAGATTCATAAAGGCCTCAGTGCTGGGTTTGCATCCTGTCCCTGCCACCTATTTGCCATGTAAACTTGGCAGGTGAGTTATTCTTTGTGCTTTAGCTTCCACATCTGTAGAATGGGTTCAATGACCTGGTCCTAGCACTGTTACTTTAAGGATTAGTGTCAAGTGCCTAAAACAAAACTCTGTAGGTACCAATCAAATTGGAGCAATTATTATTAAGAAACTTTCCCAATATCATCCACACATACCTAGTAAGGAGCAGAGTCAGAATTTGAATCCAGAATTTTTATTTCCAAACCTGTGATCTGCAGATATAGATCTTCATATATATACTCCGCAAACTGGAGGTGCTTGTTTTCAGAAGTGGATGGGGGACAAAGCAAAAGAGGGGACCAGCAACTACAAACAGCCATCACCTCCAATGGGTTTGAACTCTGTGTGGAAAATGTTAAGCCATGAGGTTGTCACTGTGCTCCTTCAACAACCCAAGGGGCAATGAGTGATGGGCAGGGAGCACACCTAGGACATTAGTCTGAATCATCCAAGATTCCATTTTAAAATTTGATACCCTCAACAAGAAAATATATCTGTGTCTTTGATCGTCCATACCCAGAGAAACTCTATCTCAAATGGACAATAGATGGGCAATTGATCAGTTCAGCTGTGTGAGAACATCAGTTCCCAGTCAGTGTTTGTCCTGAGAGTAGTTTATAGAATGACCAATTAGTGTTGAAAAACCATATGGAAGAGTTGTTAAGGGACTATATCCTGGCACTTCCTACCTTTTGTCCTCTGGGAAAGTTTCTTGATATTTTTCTGCCTCAATTTCCTTGTCTAGGGCATACCTAGGTTATTGCATAACCTCCAACATCTTTAGCCAACCCCTGCACCCCAGCTCATATAATGCATGAACTGTGCAATCGGACAACATGTACACCTGAAAGTTTAGTGGAAAAAATGAGGGGGAGATAAAGCAATTGGAAAGCCCTAGCATGGTGCTCCACTGGCAAGGGGCGCCCAGCACCTGGGTCTTCATACAAACACACAGAGCAGAAAAAGGGAAACACACAGACAACAGGAAGAAGTTTCATTTGATTTCTGGTGGAAGGAAAGGAAAGAATGAGACAAATTAGCAGGCCCCTTTTTTAGTCCATTCATCCTAAGAGTGTTTGAAGCACCATTCCATTTCAACTTTACAACACTCTTGTGAAATACACATTAACATTCTCATTTAAAAAATATTTTATTTATTTATTTGACACACACAGAGAGAGAGATCACAAGGGGGTGGGGCAGAGGGAAAGGGAGAAGCAGGCTCCCGGCCGAGCAGGGAGCCTGATGCGGGGCTCGATCCCAGGACCCTGAGATCATGACCTGAGCAGATGCTTAGCCGACTGAGCCACCCAGGTGCCCCAACATTCCCATTTTAAAGATGGGAACATCATGGAATGCCTGGGTGGCTCAGTCGGTTAAGTGTCTGCCTTTGGTTCAGGTCACGATCCCAGGGTCTGGGATCGATTCCCGCATCAGGCTCCTTGCTCAGCGGGAAGCCTGCTTCTCCCTCGGACTGCCACTCCCCCTGCTTGTGTGCTCTCTCTCCCTCTCTCTCTGACAAATAAATAAATAAAATCTTTAAAAAAAAGATGGGAACATCAAGGGGCAAAAAGTTTAGATAACAAGTTCAAAGTCATCCTGCTATGAAGAGGGTAACAAAGCTTTGAAACAGCTGGGCTTGACACTAATCCTGGGTCCTTTCTTTTCTACTTGCCTCAAGCAAGAAAAGCCAGATTTAACTTTTTATTCCTCAGCTGAGGCACTGAGAGGGGAAGAGAGGGATGCTGAGGGGTTATGCTCTGTTCCTAGAGAGACAGTGGGATGGAGAAGCAATTGGGCATCCCAGGCTGTGGTCTGATTCTGCTGCTAAACCAGCTGTGAGGCCTGGGACGAGTCCCCCCCCCCAGATGTCCTTTCCCCCCTCTGGAACCAGGACCTGCACAAGGGTAGAGGCTTTCCAGTGCTAGGACTACTGTCCCTCTCCACCTTGGCATCTATCTCTGCAAACTTCGCATCTCCTGCCTGTAGTACTCAAGGGTTCAAGAGGCTTCAAAATGCCTGGTATCTGGCATCTCTTCCCCCCCCTTTCCCTCCTCTTTTTTCAGATGGAGGGACCCATATGCTATGGAGACTTCTTTAAAATCATCATAGCCCGAAATGAGCCACCACTCTCAGGTCCCTAGCTCCACAAGGTGATTGGGGGAGGGTGTCTTACTATTGCTTGCTTCAAGGTGTTAGCATGTTTTAAACATGGCCCTCATCATAAAATGACTAGAATTCGAATTCTGCATGACATTCTCTGCATGCTCTGGGTCTTGGGGAAGCACAGGAGGGAGTGATGTAAGCAGGGAAGGGCCTGATCACTAAAGAGCTCAGGGCTGCAACCTTCCCCACTCTGCAAATGCTTGGTGAGCCAGAGGCACTCACTAAACTAAAGGACCATCTTGCAGCTAGTCCAGAAGGGAGCCAGGTTTTAACATGTGAACAGCAGCAGGCCCTGTGTGCTAAGGAGGGGCTCCTATGAAATCATGGGAGATGTACTTCCCATTGTAAGCAACCCCGTTACCCCCTTTCTTTATGTAGGACATTTGTGGGGCCAGATTCACCCACTAACCCACACTGTTAGTGAAAAGGAGCTTCTCTGAAAAGGGAGAACCAACCACTGAGTGAGCCTCAGATGAACAAACAGGGAGAATAATGTTGGGAGTCATGGAAAGTTCCAGAGGCCAGAGCCAGAGCAGCACTGGGTGGAGCCAAGGGAGCACAGGTCAAGGAAGGCAGGAGATTCCAGCCCAGGGCAGGGTATCAGATGACAAGGAAATTCCTTTGCATCTAGGGCCAAGGCCTGGGGAGGGCACAGGGTACTCCAGCTGCAGAGCTGGGTTCAGATCCTCCAGAGCCTGAGACAACCTGGGTGACCATATAGGACAGAGGAGCAGGAAACAGGATCTTCCAGCTAAGAATCCCACCAGGTAGAGCAGCAGGTTTTGCCTGGAGCTCCTTCTGTTAGAGGCTCCTGAGAGCAGGTCCAGGCGAAGAAAGGGACCTAGCCCAAGCTTGGAAGAGAGTCAGAGTGAGATGAGAGTCTTGGAGCTCAGCCGTGGTCATGACACTGGTACCAGCCCAGAGGGAGATGGTCACTAGATAGACTGACAGTGAACAGATACGTGAGGAAGGCAGTGCCATCTATCTTTGCTGAGCCCTTCCTCTTCTTCCCAACAGACCCCCAAGATGAGGAACTCTGGACCTCTCTTTACAAATAATGCCATTCATTCATTCATTCATCCATCCACCCATCCATTCAGTCAGTTAGTCAATCATTCTATAATTAACTGCCAGCTTGCTGAGCAACTACTACCCACGAGGCACCATGTAAGGATGAAGATGCACTAACGGCCATAAAGACTGAGGCTGATCCAGGACTCAAGTTCACAAGAGGTGACCCAGCTGAAGCCAGCAGGTGCTCCACAAACATTTAGGTGTATGTTTGGGGGCAGGGGAGGGCTATGAGGAGGAGGAGCTATACACACACCTGGGTTCTAAACATGATTTGGATTTTCCAAAGGCCACACCTAGTAACAGACGTGTTTTGAGGACAGTGCTGAAACAGTGAATTCAGTTTCATGTTATGTTGATTACAGAAAGTTACTGGTGTAAAAACTCAGGGGATCCCTGTTTTTATGTTCCCAGGAAAGAAAAGCCTGTGGCAAGGAGAATCTTGAGGATCTGACCATCATGGAGGGAAGACATACCTGGGCAGGAGCTCAGAGGCTGCTCACTTCCTGCTAACCTCAGTGTCATTACTAGTCAAGGTACCCAGACTCTGTCACTATGCCATCCTGGGGCCTCCTCCAAAGTGAAAGCAACTCTGGCTCAAAACAGGCATTTTAGCCTTTCCCTTCCTCTCTCAGACCCTGGTCCACTGAGGGATGATATGCTGAATGAGTCCCTTATTTCCACTATGCTAATTCATGCCCCTCCTATTTTCAGCAGAGCTAGAAATACCTACTGTTAATACTAGGGCCACTTCAAACATTAAGCAGCTTTATTCCTACCTAAGAGGATTCATCTTAACAAAGTTTAAGGTTTTACACAAAAGGGAAGGCTCTTTTTTTCTTCTTACTTTGCACATCACACAAAGCTCTCCCAGCACTGAGTGGATCCACTGCAAGCCAGGAAGTCTGAGTTCCCCTTTCCACTTGTCATTATTTTCCTGCCTCGGCTTGATTTCCTCTATAGGCATTAGGACTAGGGAGGGGTTAAAAAAAGGACATAGGCTTTCACTGTAGACTTCATTTTTTTTCATGGGGATTGTTGTTTGACCTTGAGGGAGTTATTTCACCTCTTATAGCCTCGAATCCCTCAGCCATCACTTGAAGGCTGGACTGAAGCTCTCTGAGAGTCATTAAACTAGTGACTCTAAAGTAGGATATGTCTCTGATGCTAAGTAGTTCCCAGTCTGCTGAGGGAAGTGGCCTTTACACTTGGATAGCTCCCCGAATGAAACATGCCTGGCATATACTAGGGCATCTGTTAATATTTGTTGAATGAATATGGAAACAAATATCACCATGGGAGTGCTGTTGTTTTGAGCAGGCACAGCTCTGATGCTGAGAGAGCCCCCAGGAGATACAGAGCCAAGAGAGGAGGAAAACACTGCCACCAACAAGACCTCCGGGTGTCAGGGCTGGGACTGGAAGTGGGCAAGGAAGGGTTGGGGGTGGGCTCATCCCGGGGCTCCGTGGATGGGCTTGGGCTAGGGGCTGAAATAGTTAGAAAAGGCTTCCAGATTTCCGGTGGTGTGTGGGTGGTATACAGCTGGGTTAAGAAGGAAAGGCCAGGGCCAGAAGGCTGGGTGGAGTGGAAGGAAAAGGTTATCCCAGAAGAAGAATTAGCCCTTGAAAATTTCTGAAGTAGGAGAGGGGCAAAGGTGTGGTTGGTGAAGGCAAAGCAGGTTTACCCAGATTAGCAACCAGTCAGGGAGGGGTGGGGTTGGGGGGATAATTAAGTAATCTGAATGTGTATAGTTCAGTGGAGTTAGGAGAAAGATGGAGGAAATAGATTCAATCCCCAGACAAGGAGTCTGTAATCAGTCAATCAACGACCTCTAGCATCTACCTTTACAAGGCAGGCAACAGGTGCCCACCTCAGGTCCTCTGACACCTCTCCCACTTGTTCATGTGCCCAAATGTAGTCTAACCCACAAAACAGGAGGAACAATCCCCTCAAGAGAAGAGAGAGCCAGAAGGTAGCAAGGCCACACAAAGGACTCAGATCTTCCTCCTAGGTTAACTCTTTAAACCCTCCGGGAAGCCTGTGGCTCACCCCTCCCCCAACACAAGCCCTATGCCTGGGTCTAAGGGGGAGGGTGGCACTGGGAATTAGGCATCGGTGACATCATTGTCACACAGCCAGTGCCAAAAAATATCAAGTGGGTGGTTTTCATCACAAAAGCTGATCCAACTGGTAATTGAGGGGAGTAGGGTGAATCATGTTTGACAGGTAAGGAATGAAAACAGAGGGGGCCTGAGGTGATTCTGTTTCCTTGAGGCAGGGCTCATTCATCCTATATAAAGCCAGCTGGCTTCTGACTTCACATCAGACCAGAGCAACCAGACACCCCATTCTCTGTGTACCAGGTAAGTCTCTGACTGGAACCAATTCGAAATTCATGTTTACTTTTTTTATTATTGGAAACTGGACAAAGGCAAACATGTGTAAGAGGGCTGGTAAGGATATTAATTAGAGAGAGAATACTGGTCATTTTAGATTAAAGCACAGTTTGGGTGTGAAGGGAATTAGAGGCAGGTAAGTCTGCCACTTTGGTGAACAGCTGTGAGACTGGGGGCGGGCGGGGGGCAGGTTTGTGCAAGTGCTGACAGTAAGTTAGTAGCACGATTGTGACTAGGACTCTCAGGCCCAGGCATTTTCAGCAACACCACTATTTTCTCTGTTTATGACACTTATTAAAATGTTAATTCATGAGGTGGACCTCTACTATGCATTTGTTATATTTCAGGCACCATGCTAGGTACTTTGGGTAAATCAAACCATTATGGAACTCATTCAACAAGCTCACAGCCTAGCAGGGAAGATAATGCATGCTCACACATAGATGAAATGCAAAGCAGATAATGATTGGCATGGGAACAGAGGGACAGGGAAGGGCTGTTTGGGGGAGCCAGGAGTATCTCCTGGTGATAGCGCAAGTTGTGAGCTACAGTGGAGGCATATTTGGACAAGCAGAAATGGGAAGGAGAGCATTTCAGAGCACACTGTATTAGCAAAGGCAGAGTGAGGTCACAGGAGCTGAGACTCAGAGAGGCATTTTGTAAGTCATAGGCGTGCTGCATGGTCCTATGGGTGGGCAGACTGCAGTTGTTTCTATAATGTCACTTTCCAAAAGTCCTCAGTGTGGTCCTGGGTACTTGTCAATGAGGGATATGACATGTCTGGGGAAGAAAGGTTTGCTGGAGAATGAACCCCACTGAAATGGAGCAGGACAAATTGACTTTAACTCCTCCTCTTGAAAGGGCCCAGAAATTATCAAAGCATATTTTACTTTCAGGTTTGTGGGGGGTGGTCAGCCAGAGGAGATGAGGGGCTGTTTCTTCTAACAGGGCCTGTAAAGAAACATTTGGCATTGAATATGGTTTCTATCCTAGATAATCCCTGTTTAAATCATCTGTTCTTTGTGTAGATCCAGCCTCCTGTGAAGCATGAGTTCCCACCAGCAGAAGCAGCCCTGCACTGCTCCCCCCCAGGCTCAGCAGCAGCAGGTGAAACAGCCCTGCCAGCCTCCACCCCAGGAACAATGTGCCCCCAAAACCAAGGAGCCATGCCACCCCAAGGTTCCAGAGCCCTGCCACACCAAAGCTCCTGAGCCATGTCACCCCAAGGCTCCAGAGCCCTGCCACCCCAAAGCTCCTGAGCCCTGCCACCCCAAGGCTCCAGAGCCCTGCCACCCCAAAGCTCCTGAGCCCTGCCACCCCAAGGTTCCTGAGCCATGTGTCCCAACGGTCACTCCAGCACCAGCTCAGCAGAAGACCAAGCAGAAGTAATGGGGTCCACAGCCAAGCAAGCCCTTGAGGAGCCAACCACTGGATGCTGAATCCCCTCTCCCATTCTGCTTCTGTGTCTTACTTACAATTAGCATGCTGGCACCCTGAGTCATACCCTCCCTCTTTGCACCCTCTACAAGATTTCCCTCACATTGCTCTAGAGGGCTCTGAGCCTCTGAATGATGCTGAGAGTCTCACTGGCTGAGCTACTCTTTTAACTGCTCAGGGCTCAACTAAAGAGGGGCCTGGGGATCAAGTGGATCTTTCCTGCCTTCTCCCCATTAAACCACTTTTAACTCCATAGCTGGCTGTCCTTGTCATTGGCTGACTCAACTTTCTCCTTGTTCTCTCATCATGAAGCAGCAAAGGGCCTGGCACAGGCACTGAGAGCATGGGGGTGTGTGTGTGTGTGTGTGTGTGTGTGTGTTCATGGGCTGGCAATGGGTCAAGGCTACCCAGAGCCCATTACTTTGGGCAGCCTTAGCTAGAGCAGAGCTTCTTTTGCACCTGAGTGAGTTCTATGAGTGTAGATGGTACATGTTTCAAGCCATCTCTGACTCAATCCTGGCCCCCAAGTTGCTTTTTTTCTTTTTGGTTTATTTCTTTATTATTATTTTTTTATTCCAAAGAAATAGTGCTCGTAAAAATTGCAACATGATTATTGATGCATCCTCCTTTGCTGATGCCCCAACACATGGAGCCAAACCCTGAATCACTCATACTCACAGACACACACACACAGATAGACTTCTGCACACACCGACACCCCAAATCACATGACACACACACACATACCTGCTGATTTGATCACCCTACTCTGTCTTTATCTTTCACTGAGACCCCTGTGCTATAGCAGGACAAAGGAAAGTAGAATCCACAGTGCCTGCCTAAGAGAAGCTTAAGGGGGTGATCCTCGCCCCTTTCCATGTCAATAGACATTCATGCAAATATGCACTGATACCAAAGCACACACACACCTCCCCCTGCTCTCTTGTGCCCCCCTTCTCCCCTCAGCCTCCCTCCCCACATATACAGGGTACCTCTCCAAAGAGACCATAAAAGTAAATGCATCAAAGAAGAAAAAGAAAGTTTAGGTAGGTTTCAGAAGGAAAACTGTTGAATGCAGATAAGACAGTCAGCCTGAAATTAAGGGAAAACAGGTCATCACCAGGTAAAATGTTAGGGTGAAAGGACACTTGAAAACACCTATCAAGCCCATTCAGCCTCAAGATAAAACAATATCCTTCAAGATAAAACGATATCCTGATATCCTTCCCCAGAAAGGAGAAGATAATTCATCAAGACCACCCAGAAATCATATTTCTGAGTCATATCCAGGGTTCAGCTCTTCAGATTCCCACCATCAGCTCTCTCCCTACAGCCATGTCTTCTTGACTTTGCTGGTAACCAGCAAAAAGTCTAGAGGCTGAGAGATCAACAGAATTTCCAGTGGGGCTGCAGTGGTCACTGGGGAATGAACCCTACTTATAAAATAACATCAAGCAGATGTAAGGCAGGCAAAAGATGTGTTGCCCATCATCTGCCTCAAACCTGTATGATGCACAAGCACTCCAGATATGTCTGGACAGAACTCCAGAGAAATTTGGAGACTGTAAGACAAAAATTATCCAGCAAAGCTTTGCAAGTTGATGAGTAATCATCAGACAGGGAGGAGAGAATGGGATGTCACCTGGGTATGCAAGGTTTGTGCATGTCCAGGGGATTTCAAATTGCTGCTTGTTGGCATGATAGGTAATGTCAACAATAACTCTAGGGTCAGTCACCATTACAGGGGCAGGTCGTGACTGGGGACACTGGTTGGTGACATATAGCTGTTAGGGACACAAAGTCAAGAAATGATCTTAATAAAAATCCTTACACACCTGCATGCCTTCTGAATTCCACTGGGAAATACGCATTCAGACACACAATGATTTATTTATGAGTATCATCATTTCAACATTATATATAATAGTGCAAACATTTAGGAAGGAAACAACATAAATTCTCCCAAAGAGAAAGTTGATTGAACAAATCATTTTATATCTGTCATGAAATATACTATGATCATAAAATAATATTTAGTCATATGGAAAAATGTTCAGACATTTTCAAGATCATGTAAAATATGGCATGTGAGACATAACATCTTTGTTAAAAATATATGGAGATATGTATAAATTTTTAAAAATCTGGCATAAAATACAGCAAAACTTAATCAGTGACTATACTGGGCTGGAGAATAAAAGGTATTGACTATTTTATTCTTTGAACATTTCTATATTTTATTTATTTATTCATTTGTTTGTTTGTTTGTTTTTCATTTATTTAGATCACGCAGACAGTGGTGGGAGGGGCAGAGGGAAAGAGAGTATCTTTTTTTTTTTTTTAAAGATTTTATTTATTTATTCGACACAGAGAGCAGGAGAGAGAGAGAGAGAGAGAGAGAGAGAGAGAGAGCAAGCAGGGGGAACGGCAGGAAGGGGAGAAGCAGGCTCCCCGCTGAGCAAGGAGCCCGATGTGGGGCTCGATCCCAGGACTCTGGGATCATGACCCGAGCCGAAGGCAGCCGCCTAACCAACTGAGCCACCCAGGTGCCCCGGGAAAGAGAGTATCTTAAGCAGGATCCAGGCTCAACGCAGAGCCCGACACAGGGCTTGATCCCAAGACCCTGAGATCATGACTTGAACTGAAATCAAGAGTCAGGTGCTCAACCAGCTGAGCCACTCAGGCACAACTAAATCTCTCTATATTTTAAACACATTCTACATCATAGATTAGAATTATGTTTATTTATAACACTTCTTTCACATGTTTAAAAAAAGCCAAAGCAGTCCAAGATGTTGATGAGCTAGAGAATATGTTTTCCAGAACTTCTTCGAAGCCCTGCAGTAGTTTCCAGGCCAGCTGCCCACAAGGAAAAGAGGGAGGTACAGTTAAGCCTTTTTAAATTGATATTCTATACAAACCCTGTCAACGTCTAGTGCGTTGGGGTCCCTGGGTAAGGGTCGCGAAATCACCGGGACACAGGGGATGCAGAGCAAAGGCAGCACTTGCAACTGCATGCTGTCGTTTATTTTCCACATAACTATATACTTGTAGCAATCAGGTAAGCATAACAATATGTACTTTCACACATAATGGGATTAAACTAACATCCTTGAAGAAAGATACATTAAAGAATTCTCTCAGCCACCCTTCCTCTGGAGACAGCATGTTGTTGTCCTAAGGAGGGACGCCTCTAATCTAGGCAAGAGCCACTTCTTGCAGATCCAGGCATTCAGAACTTGCAACATGAGATAAGGGGAAGAGAACATTTTCTCCTCCTTGCTCAGGTTTGCCTGGCTTTCCTAACTCTCACTGCAGTCCTTGAATGACCCTGGCTCGCAAGGGGCCTGCAAGCCTATGCCATCTCATTTCCCCCTTTTTTCTTTTGTTTTAATAAAATTGCCTTCCAGAGGGTGGCCATAGAATTTTGGGACGGTTTTATATAGCAGAAATGTAGCAGCGTAAAGCATAAGATAACAACTAGCAACACAATGCCCATTCCTCCTGCAGTGTGCCCCAAACTCTGAATAATACCTTTTGGGTCTAATCCCTCAAGTTGTTTAAGGAATATTCTGGCTTAAATTCTATAGAACTATTAACACAAGAGTATAATCGGCATTTGATACAGTTAATTCCATTATCAAAGCTAAAATTCCCTATCAGAAACACATATGGTAAAGGCACACATGCAGTCACATTCATTTCTTTAAACATGGTGAAGTTATAAGTTGATGCAGAATTTGCTGTGCCAGAAAAAGCTCCATTGTACATTCGAACAGTCTTAAGCGCAGCTGCAATTTTCCATAAGTGTGTTTGAATATGATCAGGAAATTTCTGATGTGATATACGAGGGTCTGCAATGCCGCCATCTCCCCAGGCCATCAATTGATGATTTACCACTGACTCATTCCATTGGCCCCGCGGCAGTATCCTCTTGGTCCGGGTTCCCCATCCGTCGTCTGGCGGGATACGGTGCCGTGCGAATTGGTCCTGGACCGGATCCATCTCGCGGGGAGCCAGGAACAGGTCCGTCCATCCTCTGTGGAGACATAAGCATAACCCTTCCCTCTATAAAGTAATAGCCCTGGTTGCCACTCTGCATCTGCAACCGGTTTAAACCATATATATTCATTTAACAGAGGAGGAGCTGCCTCTCCTTCTATGAAATGCTTTTCAGCTCGGGAAAGAATATCTCCCTGCGGAAGATTCAAGAAATTGAGTGTAAATAGTGCCTGTATCAAAATAGAACGCGCATTAGATTGAGTGAATGATAATATATGATCCTTTTTCCTCCTTTTTAATTTTTTAATTTGTAACTTTAAAGTACTATGCGCACGTTCTACTATAGCTTGTCCTTGGGGGTTGTACTCAATGCCTGTTTTATGCAGTATATCATACTGTTCACAAAAGGTTTGAAATCTTTTGCTGCTATATGCAGGGCCATTGTCTGTCTTAATAGTAGATGGTAAACCCATCACAGCAAAAGTTTCCAACAGATGTGTGATGACATGTTGTGCAGTTTCACCAACTTGTGCAGTAGCCCATATGAATTGAGAATATGTGTCTATTACAACATGCACATAAGATAATCGCCCAAATTGTGTCACATGAGTGATATCCATTTGCCATAGTTCATTGGCATATGTTCCTCGGGGGTTTACCCCAGCCTTTATAGTGCACAGATGTAAAGGTCTACAGATTGGACCTTGCTTTACAATATATTTTGCCTGACGGTATGGAATTTTATATTGAACATGTAACCTTCCGGCATTGGTGTGTAGTAAATTATGTTCCTCCTCCGCAGATGGAAAGGACACCAAGGCATCCACTCGAGCATTACCATGAGCTAACGAACCAGGAAGATTAGTATGGGAACGAATATGAGTCACATAAATACGAGCATTCCGATTCCTTAATAAGGTTTGTAGGAGCAAAAATAGGCCAAGTAAGCTGGACTTATGTGAACGCACAACAGCAGTATATATATTTTTTAGAACTCCTACAGCGTAAGCAGAATCAGCGATAATATTTACAGCAGAAGGAAAATCCTTTAACACTTGAGCAATGGCGAACAATTCATTTTGCTGGACTGAATTAAAGTCTGTATACTGAACCCAATATTTAGAAGAGGTCCAGTAAGCACTTTTAGTCTTTGAGCCATCGGTAAAGACCGTAGGTGCATCAATCAGGGGCTGCTCACTGATGATATCCTGAATAACAAACTCTTGTTTACGAAAGCAGTCCCATAATTTCCCTTTGGGAAAGTGGTAATTAATTTGACCAACATACCCTGCCAAAGCAATTTGTAATTCTTCCATATTTCGTAACAAAAATGAAAATTGATCCTTAGAAAGGGGGATGATAATGTCCATAATGTCATAGCCAGTCATAGTGACAGCCCTATCTCGGGCTTGTTCTATTAGATATGCTATTTGAATACCATATGGCGTAATATTTTTTGAAAAATGATGTTTAGTATAGATCCATTCAATGGGTAACTCACTTTGACCTAGTATAGCTGTGGGATATTGCCATGTATTGAGGATGTATAATTTTAAAGGTAATGAGGGATCAATCCGGGTTAGGAAGGCAGACTTGATTTTTTCCTCTACAATTTCTTTTTAGGTGTCCTATTTGACCACAACCAAAACACTTCATGTTATCTAACTGCTTAGATTGTAAGGAATGCCAAGTAGTGGCCATGGTTTCAGCAAACAACTGCATCTTTCGACTTTCTGATGTTACATCCTTACAGGCCTTCATAAAAGTATTAATGTCTCCTGTATCCTTAATAGGTAATATAACTCTCTTACAATCCTCATTAGCATTCTCATATGCTAGCAACTTCAACAACTGTTGTCTAGCCTCTTCTCCAATAACAGTTCTTTCCAAAGTCAGTTTTAGACGTGATAAGAATTCAACATAAGGCTCATTAGTCTTTTGAACAACCTTAGTCCATGACCCATAATGTTCCCCTGCTGGCCGAATACGTTCCCACGCTTCCAAACTAATTTCCCGCAGTTGATCATGAATTTCTTCAGGGGTATTAACCTGAGCAGCAATATCAGAATATTGACCTATCCCTGCCAACATTTGATAAGTTATAACCTGTATACGAGGGTTAGGACTTAATGCATTCTGGCGAGCCCGATACATACAAAGCTCAGAAAACCACATCTGCCATTGCAGATACTCAGGCTCTTTCAGAAGGGCTCTACAAAGGACCTTCCAATCTTCAGGAGAGAAATTATTATAATGTCGAGCTAATCCATTAAGTAGCTCCTTCACATAATGTGACTGTGGTCCATATAAAGACACTGCCTTTTTCAAGCGACCGATATCCTCTATTCCGATACCTTCATAATATGGTGCTTGTGCTACTCCCTGGACCGGGGGAGGCCTGATAACAGGAAAAGCAAAGACAGAATTATCAGCCTCGCTCTCATCATCGCTATCTTCTAGCGCATCAAGCTCAGCCAAGGCAGCAGAAAGGAAAGGATTCTTAAGAGAAAGACCTGGTGCGGGTGGCAGAGGTGGAGCGGAGGGTTTTTTAGGGGGCTTCTTAGATCCCTCTGCTATAGCTAGAACCCGCTGGAGAATCTTTTGTAAGTGCTCCGTCCCGGAATCCGATTTTACTTTTGGTTTTGTTTCAATGTGGCCACACTCACTCGGTTCCTGAGACGGTGCAAGCTCAAAAGTATCTCTTACTACCGCCTTTAAGCACATCTCAATATCAGTAGAAGCAACAGTAATGCCATAGACAGCAAGTGAATGCTTCAGCATTCGAACATAAGGAGTAGAAGTTTCTTGTCCCATAACCCTGTTATTTTAAGTTACTCACCCTTCCTGTACGTCCTTCAGGGTCCCTGTTCGGGCGCCAATTGTCAACGTCTAGTGCGTTGGGGTCCCTGGGTAAGGGTCGCAAAATCACCGGGACACAGGGGATGCAGAGCAAAGGCAGCACTTGCAACTGCATGCTGTCGTTTATTTTCCACATAGCTATATACTTGTAGCAATCAGGTAAGCATAACAATATGTACTTTCACACAAACCCCACGACCACCAAGGGTTAAACAAGGTTATGGGGCAGGTGTGAGCTCCTCTCCCCTCAGCTCCTTTCCTCTTCAATAATGGAATGCCATTCTCCCAGCCAAGAGTAGAGGGCAGGATACTGCTTTCGGGTGAGGAATTTTGCACACAGGTTGGTAGACTGCAGGTGCATGGTGTGGTTGCAATCTCACCTGTGCAGATAAAGGAATGCACATTAGATTCTCTTCATGGATTGATCTTGGTTTCCTCACATTCATGTTCCTCCATCCTAGGAGCACCCCAGTCTCCATGTGTGCTGAAGGAAAAAGAAGATAGTACCTAGTTTAGATGACAACAGTTCAATAAGGGAGTTCAGCTAGACTGTGGGCTGTTTTCTCCTGTGTCTGACTCAGAAGAGCCTCTTTTCCAGCTGGCTTTCTGCGTCTGCCCACCTAATGTCCTTGACTTTCCACCAAGTTGCTCCTCCTGTAACTCTTTCCCCTCCTGTCTCTTTTCCGCTGTATGTTTAACACCCCTACTCCAGGCACCCCACATCTCTGCAGAACCAGGGGTCCGCCAAATGGTAGGAGCTTATTTGATGTCTGCTGGGTTGTTGAATAGTCTGTACCTTTACCAGAAGATGCTGTGGATTTGAGGGGAATTCTGAACCTTGCTCTGTGAACGCTCAGTGCCTGTGTCATTCAAACTGCCAGGTGAAGTGGGGCCTCCAGTCCTGAGCTTTTGCCTGACATAGCATCATGGCTGCCCAATCCTGTTAAGATTTTCACAGGGCTTGGGTGTTAGCCCAGCTGTTCCACTTCCCTAGGACAGGGCCCTCCTGACCCTACAAATGGCTATTCCTCATAATTGCCACTCTTTTAAAATTTGATTCTCAATCTGTATTAAAGAATCAATCAGATGAGTTGGAATTCTTGATATTCATGTCTTTTTCTTCAAGAAAACACATAACAGATATCAGGGTATGATCTCTTGGAACATCTGCACTGTTAAAAACCTTTAGTTTCATGGTAATAATGAGGGATTATTTCTTATGAATAAAATTTAGAATTTAAATCCTGGAGTTTTTGTTGAATTCAACCAACATTTGTTGTTTCACAAAAGAATTTTCTTTGATGACATAAGAATGGAGGATCTTTATAATACAGAATGAATTGCTGAAAAGAAAAAAAATGCCAAATAAGAAGGTAGCCACTCATTATAATTATAGATTTAGGTGATCAAAAAACATCCTCACAGATTAGATAGAGAATTTCCCAGCTCATAATATGAGCATTGCTTTCTCTCACCTCCTCTAACACCTTCACTTGCTTTCTTTGAACTTCCCTGAATTTGAATAAAAGCAAATGCAATGCAGCCTTTTTTTTTGCTACCACCTGAATTTCCACCCATGTGTCTTGACCATGCCCCCTCTAGGGCTTAGAGACATGGACCCCAAAATGCCCAGTACCTCACACAACTCCACAGAACTCATCTTGCCATTGTCAGCATTAATTTTTTCAGTGTCAACCTATCCAAGTCAACACCTCCCAATGTCCAACCACACAGTGCCCACCTTAGTCATGTCCACAATGCCAGCCAATATGTTGTCCTGTGATGCTGCCTCCAACCAGCTAGCAGCAGTGAAACCCCAAAAGCAAGAAAATCCTCAAAAGCTTGCAGGACTAAAACACAACAAACATAAAGATTCTTTCTTTCAGCGGATTTCCATCACATTTCTTTCAAAGCCTATTCTTCCAATGGTAGGTGGCATTTTAATAGGTTTCATTCATAATATCCTTGGAGAGATATCAAGGAATTGACTTCTTTTTTGCATTTGTTATCATGCAACATTCCAGGAACCAGCTGAGAAACCATCGTTCCTAGGCATGCCACACTTGCAGGTTCCAATGCCATCCTATACAAGTTTCTGTGGAGATGGAAACATTCTCTGTCTATGCGGTCCAGTACAGTAGCCACCAGCCACATGTGGTTATTGAGATCATGAAATGTGGCCGGCATAACTGAGGAACTAAATTTTTAATCAGAATCAAATTTAATTACATTTATGTGTTCAGTCTTCAAATATTTATTAATTCATTAAGAATACCAAATATAAATCCATGGCAAATTCACATAAAACAACTATATTTTCCTAAACAAAAGAATTAGTTGTAAGAGTAGCACTTTTTAAAAATACCTTTAATGTCTGTGTTAGTGGAATATAGTTGGTCTCTCATATCTGCTTCTACATTCAATCTGTTGTGACGTGTTGTTTTGGTTGAAGAATATGGAGAAAATACAGCCATATCACACAGATATGTAGTTGGGAAAGAGAAGAGTATTTTAGTAACTTTCATATAATTATGGATATCCTTTGACACTACACCAAAACTAACAAATAGTATTTTCTTAAAGATTAGTTGTGGAGAGAAGGAAAAGCTCTTCTCAACTCTCAAGTTCTTACAGCTGGACTAAAGATTAAATTTAGATGAGAGAGATTAACAGGAAAAAAACCCACAAAGTTTTATTCTGTGCACACAGAAACCCAATAAGGAAATTGAGATCCAAAGAAATGACCAGGGCTGGCAGTTTTTATAACTTAGAGAGAGAGAGAGAGACAATAAAATCTGTGAGGAATTCACGAGACAAGGAAAACTTAACTTGGGAGCTTCATTCAGTAACGGATTCTAAACAGAGTTTGGGCTAGGTGGTAAATTAGTAAAAAGCAATAAGGTTTGTTATACAGTCTTCTCTGCTCTAAATTTCCCATCTCTGGTGATAAGGGTGTCTCTTTACCCCCTGCTACAGGGAGGGTACCTTTCACACAGGGAGATTTATTGCCTGCTTTCAGGGGGATGGAAGAAGGCCTGAATGTCCTTTTTTTTTTTTCTTTTTTTGGTTCTCTTACATAACGTTTATTTAAAATAACCAATACACCAAAGTGGGATCTTAAACCATCTTAACTAATTGTTTATATTTCGTTACATTAAAATCCATTGGTCTGGAAAGAAGAAGTAAAATGGTCTTTATTTGCAGACAACATTACTGCCTATGTAGAAAATACCAAGGAATTTTCTTTTGGATCCTACAATTAATAAGTGAGTTTGGTATGTTTGCAGGATACAGGATCAAAACACACACACACACAAACCAATTGCATTTCTACATACTAGCAATGAAGAAGTAAAAAGTGAAATAAAAAATGTGATGCCATTTAAAATCACTCCAAAAAATGAAATACTATAAATCTAAACAAATGTGCATGATTTATATGATAAATATAAATAAAATGGGTGAAAGATACCAAAGAACACCTTGATAATTGGAGAGATAATGTTTGTCTATTAGATGTCTCAAAATAGTAAGAATGCCAAAACATCCTAAATTGATTTACAGGATTAACACAGTTCTCAAAATCTCTGCAAGGCCTTTTATAGACATAAACAAGCTTATTTTAAAATTCCTATGGAAGTTAAAATGTCCTAGAATATCTAACATAATTTTGCAAAAGAAGAATAAACTGGAGGGAATTGCTTTTTCCAATGATAAGAAATACTGCATAGCTACGGTAATCAAGACAGCATAGCACTAGCGGGTGATGTATACCTGGATGGAACAGAGTAGAACATCAGAGAGACATCCACACAGATATACCCAATTAATTTTTTATGAGAGGGCAAAAGCAACACAACAGAAGAAGGATCACCTTTACAACAAATAAATAGAGCCAAAGCAATTGGGCAGTCATAGGTGAAAGAATTAACCTCAAGTTGAACATTACATTTTATACAAATACTAACTCAAAATAGATTGTGTACCTAAATAAAAGACATAAAACAATAAATTATTCTGAAACAGGGGGGAAAAGTCTTTGGGACCTAGGACCAAGAAAAGGGTTCTTTTTTCAATCTCCATCATCTATTTCACCCATCCCACACCCCCCACCCCTCCAGTTACCATCAGTTTGTTCTCCATAGTTAAGAGTCTTTCTTGGTCTGCCCCTTTCTTTCTTTCTCTTTCTTTCTCTTTCTTTCTTCTTTTCTTCCTTCCTTCCTTCCTTTTTCTTTCTTTCCCTTTTCTTTCTTTCTTTCTTTCTTTCTTTCTTTCTTTCTTTCTTTCTTTCTTTCTTTCTTTCTTTCTTCTTTCTTTTCTCTTTCTTCTTTCTTTTCTTTTTCTTGCTTTCTTCTTACTTTCTTTTCTTTCTTTCTTTCTTTCTTTCTTTCTTTCTTTCTTTCTTTCTTTCTTTCTTTCTTTCTTTCTTTCTTCTTTCCTTCTTTCTTTTTATCATTTGCTCCCTTCTTTTGTTTCTTAAATTCCACATATGAGTGAAATCATATGGTATTTGTCTTTCTCTGACCATTTTTGCTTAGCATTATACTCTCTAGCTTCATCCATGTCATTGCAAATGGGAAAATTTTGTTCTTTTTATGGCTGAGTAATATTGCATTATATATATGTGCCACCTCTTCTCTATCCATGCAACCAACATGATACATCACATTAATAAAAGAAAGGAATATTCATTGAGGCATATATACCAGAAAAATGAAAACATTTTCACACAGAAAGTGGTACATGAATGTCCATAGCAGCTTTATCAGAAATAGCCCCAAATTAGAACGTACCTAAATGTTCT